>NC_142354.1:38294081-38469081 GCF_059441175.1 Urocampus carinirostris
CATCATTCGTAATATAATGCATCAAAGCAAGTGAGCCGTTTGAGAGCCGGCTCTCTTGAATGAGTTGAGCCAAAAAAGCCGGTTCTCTAAAAAGAGACGGACTTTTCACCACACAACTCGAGATTGGCGTGCAGACGAAAAGTCGAACCGCGAGACCAAAACAACATCTGCCGGATCTGCCTGACAAAAAGTTTGGAGTGCGGTAAATCTCTGTTTAAAAAAAAAAATTAATCGGGTAATAATGACAATTTTGTGTCAAAAATGTTGCGTCCCAGGGACGCACATTGATTTGAGACTATGCGTCCCCAGAAAAATGATGCGTCTAGGACGGGCAAACGAGAAGACTGACACAGTGATGAATTTAGCTAGATGATATCTTTACCCACCAATCCATTGGTCCTCAGAGTTCAGAAGTTCAAATGTATAGTTTTTAGCAAGATGTAAAAACATACCAAGGAAGTTCAATAGACATCCTGGTAATAAAGCAACCATAGAAAGAGTAGACAAAAGGGAAAAAACACAAGTAGTTCAATTATGATTGGTACATGAAAAAATACAAATATAGGGCGCTTTTATTTGTTGTTTTTTTCTGTTTTCTACTAAATTAGTCCACACAGAGGTGGCACAAAGGCTGGGTGGTTAGCGCGCAGTCCCACGGTGGGTTTGATTCCAGCTACCGCGGCCTACCTCTGCGAAATTTGCATGTTCTCCCTGTGCCTATTACGGGCACTACAGTTTCCTTCCATATTTCAAAAACATGCATGGTAGGTTAATTGGCAGGTTTAAAGTTTCCTAGTGCAAGTGGATTGTATGTCTCCATGTGCTGGCAACCAGTTCAGGGTGTCCCTTGCCCACTCCCCAAAGTCAGCTGGAATGGGCTCCAGCACCCCTGCGACCCTAGGGAGAATAAACAGCCACAAAATGGATGGATGGATAGTCCGCATGGTTTTCCATCCATTCATCCATGAAATATGCTTGCACAACATTGAAAAACCAAGCTATTTATTTATGGAATAATTTAGAAAAGATGATGACCTTAAATGTCACTCCATCCATCCTTTATCTGCACCGTTTATCCTCAGTAGGGTCGCGGGGGGTTCTGGAGCCCATCCCAGGCATCTTAGGGCAATGGGCAGGGGACACCCTGAACTGGTTGCCACCCAGGGCAAGCAGAGACGGACAACTCACTCGCTCATTCAGACTTAGGGACAATTTACACTGGCCAATTAACCTGACATGCATGGTTTTTTTTTGGACCGTGGGAGAAAACAACATGCAAACTCCGCATGGGAAGGCTGGATCTTAGACCTCCATACTGTGATGCTGCGCTCTAAGCAGCCAGGGATGGGTAGGGTTACTTTAACTGGATTACTTTCAATTACTTTTGGATGACTCCAATACCAAATATGCTAATAAAAGACAAAAGAAACTAAATATGAATAAAACGATGACTCACAACACGTGGTAAGCTTTCTCTCCTGGCTTTGATCTCTTTGATCTCCAGCAAAACTAACATAAAATGCGACAGAAAACAATGAAAATAAATCCAAACAGCTTGCGAACATCATTTTTGCCGTTCCATGTGTTCCATTACTCCCCAAGCCTGCACAAAATGTAGTAATTGTATTCATATTTAGTTTCTTTTGTCTTTTATTAGCATATTTGGTATTGAAGTAATCCAAAAGTAATTGAAAGTAATCCAGTTAAAGTAACCCTACCTAACCCTGTAAGCACCCATCCGCCATGCCGCCAATCCGCATAATTCCACTACTGTTTAATAAACAGCAGTGGTAATACACTTTCTTTGCTTTTTTATTTTTTCCCAAATGCACAGTTGATAAACACTACAAGTGATTACATCTTATTAAAAAAAATATTGAGGAAGAAAATCTTCAATAATCCTTTTATAATCAAATCTTAAAACCCTAAATCATAATTTTACCGTGAGCCTCCGAAAAGACCCCCAGCCCTCCAGGTCAGGCTCACTTTTAAGTGAGGTCAAGTCATGTTTATTTGTATAGCCCTTATTCACAAAGAGTCTCAAAGGGCTGCACAGATTATTGCATATCACAGAGTACTATTACAGACTATTATTACACCATCCCCTGATCTAAAACCTACATGAGGGCAAGGAAAAACTCAAAAACCTCAACATGAGGAAAATGAAGAAACCTAGAGAAGGGACCGCACATGAGGTAATCCCCCTTCCAAGATGGATGTTGTAGTAACAAATAATACAAAGATATTGTCAACAAAAAACATGGGTTATTCATATGCTATAGGGTAATTTTCTAGTCAGGCACCTGTCAGAATGTTTTTTTTCTACAATGTAGCCCCCAAGCTAATGAAGTTGGACAGTCCTGAGCTATTGGTTGAAGGTTTGACAGGTAATAAAAACAGGGATTTGAATATATACAAAGTGAACCATAGAGTAATCTCATCTCATCTCATTAACTACACCGCTTATCCTCAGTAGGGTCGCGGGGGTGCTGGAGCCCATCCCAGCTATCATCGGCCAGTGGGCAGGGGACACCCTGAACTTGTTGCCAGCCAATCGCAGGGCACACAGGGACAGACAACTCGCTCATTCACACCTAGGGACATTTCGGACCGGCCAATTAACCTGAAATGCATGTCTTTGGAATGTGGGAGGAAACCGGAGTGCCCGGAAGAAACCCACGCAAGCACGGGGAGAACATACAAACTCCGCACAGGAAATCCGGTAGCTGGATTTGAACCCACACAGGAGGTTCCCAAGGCCTTAGAACTGTGCCGCACACACGCTAACCACTGCGCCGCCGTGCTGCCACACCCGTAGAGTAAAGTTAGTTGTTAAATTTCTGAGACTCTCGCACACCAACAGAGATACCTGCTCTCGCCACTGTCGTGATTGCCAATTTGAAGCACCTGCGGTGGCTTGATTAGCACCAACAGCCCGGACAGCTGATTGGTGGACACTCCCTTTTTAAACCCCCGGCTTCCTCTTGGTGGCTGTCAGATCGTTGCGAACTGTTGCCTTCTGCTTAGTTAGCCTTCTCATCCGACTCCGTTTTTGCTTAGCCTTTTCCTGTCTGATCTTCATTACTGACCTGTTTCTGGACCTGTTTACGCACCGTTCTGCCTGCCCCTGTTACCGACCTTGATCACGAACTCGATATCGCCTTTATTCTCCAGTTTCAGCCAACGAATTACTATTTCCGCCTGTCTCCGTCCGACACGGAAGTGTCACTCCCGCCTCGCTCGCTCCTGTTGTCCGTCAGCCTTCGGATCAAGCGAGCAAGCCTCATTCTCTCTCTCTTTTCAAATTAAAACTAAGAAAACGAGCGCTATCTCACACTAATGTAAAATGGTACTCATGTCTATGTTTCTTGCACATGTTGACTGCACTATGTTTACTGCTCACCTTGCACAATGTGGACCATTTTCTCATCTCATCTCATTAGCCGTACCGCTTATCCTCATTAGGGTCGCCATCTCCGGGCAGTGGGCAGGGGACACCCTGAACTGGTTGCCAGCCAATCGCAGGGCACACAGGTACAGACAACTCATTCGCTCATTCACACCTAGGGACAATTTGGACCGGCCAATTCACCTGAAATGCATGTTTTTGGAATGTGGGAGGAAACCGGAGTGCCCGGAGGAAACCCACGCAAGCACGGGGAGAACATACAAACTCCGCACAGTGTGGACCATTTTTTAAAAACATTTTTTTATTTTTATTTGTTTATTTATTTTTTTCTGCAGTATGATGACTATGTTTGCACCAATGCATATGTTGACTTTTTTTTTTGCACTATGATGACTTTTGCACCAAATGCAAAATTGCACAACCCTTACGATACCAACTGTATGTAACATCCCACATGCCGACATTTCTTGTGTAAATTTTGTGTAAATTATAACTATAACCTTATCTCCCTTGTTTTATAACCTTATCTTCTCTGTTCTTTTATCTTCTTGGCTCTTTACCTCACTGTGAATGTGTGAAACTGGAGTGTCATGCCCAATTTCATTGCCACAATATGTTAACCCATTTTGTAACAATGACAATAAAGGTATATTCTATTCTATTCTATTGAGTCCTGTATCTGTTTCTGGTCTGTGACAGCCACAGCATCATTTTCATTTATTATCAGTCTTATGATTGTTTTTCCATCAATTTGTGAAGTCTTAGGAAGGGGATGTCTGCCGTGGTTCAATCAGACTAAATATCCTCCTTCACAATAGTCGTTGATGCTGTCAAAACACGATGGGGTGGGAGGGAAACACGCAAGTCATTCCTGAACTAATAAGCAAACTTTGATGGCAGTTCAAACAGGCGTCAAGGTGGCCGGTCCATTCTGTGTCTGAAATCGTAGACCAGGTCAAAACAGCAAATACAAAAGAGGAAGTCGCGCGAGGAAAGACAGCCTTTGACAGCAGGAATTTTCATTGTCTATGGAAAACAATTGTGTTCATTCCAGGTTGTTATTTCAAACACTTCACCAACCCGAGTAGACATTGGAAAGACATTTCAACATAGCTGTATGTTTATTATGCATTTTAAGGCGTGTACGACGTACAAGAAAATCTGTACGGAAAAAGGCAAATTTGTCAATGACGGGTACCATCCGGTACACACCGACTATCACGAAACGGCAAATCATTCGAGTCAAACGAGTTCGCCGCGGTAGCCTCTATCTCTGTATCGTTTTTTTCCCGTTGTAAACGAAGCGAGCGGTTTGATGCTACTGTGCGTATGGGTCTGCTGCCTGGGGATTTCCCATCATGCATCATTCCGTGGTAGTTGTGTAGTGAAAGGAAGTCCGTCTCTTTTTAGAGAACCGGCTTTTCCGGCTCAACTTATTAAAGAGAGCCGGCTCTCAAACGGCTCACTTGCTTTGAAGCATTATATTACGAATTATTATGTTGTATAAAGAAGTTAAGAAAAAAAGGAAGTATAGAAGGAGAAAATGAAAAAAGACAGGTTTGAGGTTATCCCTTGAATCGGTATATTACCAACAATAATTTAATGCAGAAAATGAATTAATAATTTGAATAAGAAAATGTATTATTCAACTTAATTATATTTGCATCCATTTTTACTTCTACAGTGAACGTCCAAGCTACTTCATTTTTGAACTTTTTTATAATAAACCTCATAAATGCAGATTATTTCATTTCATTTTAATGTTGAGCAACTCAGTATCTCACAACAAAATGTTAATTGACAATATATATGATATAACGGAACACATGTACAATATAACATGTTAAACTACATAAATAAACACGTTTGAAAAAAAATGGTGTAAGATTATTTTGTATTTTGTAAGGGAAAATACGACAGTTTGTAAGGGCATGGAGCCCTGGAGGTTGACACAAACAAATAATTGAATTCATATTTTAAACCTGATAAACTAACGTTCAATACATGATAGGTCTGTTTTATTCATTTTTGTTTCTCATTTGCACATAATACAATGTTTTTCTATGATGCTTTGTTCAAAGGTGATCGAACTTGTAAAATGATTAGATAATGTCTCCCTCTTGTGGTACGATATTGTAACAGTGGTTCTGCAGAATTACAGCTGGGAAGTGCTCTAATCCAAGCTGGAGATGTATTTCAATGTCATTTGATTTGGTTATTTTGTTGTTTTCTACTTTTTAATTTTATACAACCGAAATAATGTTGTGTGTAGTGTTCTGATACAATTCACTGTAACATAATAACCTTATTTGAACCGAGGCACTCTTTTCTTATTATTGAAACATATCGAGGCATACCGTCCAATTGAAAATGTCTAAAATTCATTTTAGCACCATTGACTTATGTATTTATTTGTTTATTAATTTTTGTAATTGTTTTGAATTTATTTATTTATTTGTGTGATTTCAATCTTAAATGATCACATTGACAGTATAAGTTTTTCTTTGTGGCCCAAGAGATAATACATGTTATTCCTTTTGGTTAATACTTTTTCGTAATTTGGGATTTTTACTCAAATTTTACCTGTTTTACTCTTTTTGTTTGTTAATAACCAAAATTACACTTAAAATGAGCAAAATGATCAATTCGAAAGAAACCATTTTAATACGCTCTAACTTTTGGGGTTTTTGAAAAAAATAATAAAATAACTAAATAACTACTAACTTTATTTTATTTTATGTATCTTGTTTTTTGTAGCGCAATCTCAAACAGCTTCTCGACATATAGAACGTTACTTAATGCATTTTCCTGAACTACCTCATGAGCGCATAATTACTATAAAAAGTTATTTTAAATGTAATCTGCTGCTGCCTACTGAGTTGTAAAATTTTTAGTTACCTGAGATACTGAACAATATATAAAGATAGACTTGGACAATTTCCTGAGGCAAACTAGTCAAGGTCTCACGGCACACTTTGCCACAGGAAGTCTACATATGCACTGTGCAGGGTTGGGTAGGGTTACTTTAACTTGATTACTTTCAATTAATTTTGGATTACCGTACTCCAATACAAAATATGCTAATAAAAGACAAAATAATCTAGATATGAATAAAATAATGACTCGCAACACGTGGTAAGCTTTCTCTCCTGGCTTTGATCTCTTTGATCACCGGCAAAACTAACATAAAATGCGACAGAAACAAAATGAAAATAAATCCAAACAGCTTGCCAACATCATTTTTGCGAACCAGCGACCTCCCAGTCTCAAAGCGGGCACACTACCATCTAGGCTACTGAGCTGGTGGGTAGATATGGACATATATTCGACCCAAAAACCCTTCATTTATTGTCATTGTCATACAGGTCAATAATATTGCCTTATTCCTGTCCGTCACCCCTCTTGAGGGATATGACTAGGGTAGGTAGATAGATGGATGGATAGATAGATGGATAGATAGTGAAGGATTTTATACATTTGACTGTAAAGGATTTTATACGATTGACTACAAATTACATTTAACGCAATAGATATTTACTGACTGTGCCTTTATTCAATGAGCAGTGAAAGGTCAGGGCAGGCTGGTGGAGGATGTTGTTTCATGCATTTTCTCATTCAAAAAAAAAATCTTTATCTTTGTTGTCTCCCCCAAAAAGTTTTTTGTCATTTATTTAGTTCGGTATTTTCATTCATGCATTTTATCTTGAAAATTGTCTTGTATTTTGTCGTGTATTTAGTCATGTATGTTGTTGTGTATTTCATCATGTATTTTGTCATTTATTTTGCCACCAAACAATGTCATTCAAATAGGAGGTGGCCCAATAGATGAAAACTAAGCCAGTTAAACTCACTCCCTCATTTGAATAGCATTTTGTTGTAGCAAAATAGATGACATAATACTTTTCAAAATACATGAAAAATTAAATAACAAAGCACATCAAAAAAACACCTGACATGAATGAATAAATACATGCATACATTGCATTTCATCTAACCATTATCTGCGCCGCTTGTCCTCATTAGGATCGCGGTGGTGCTGGAGCCAAACCTATAGCCATATTCGGGCAGTGGGCAAGGGACACCCTTAACTGGTTGCTAGACAGTTGCAGTACATTGCATTAATGTCGTACATTTAGGTAATAGGTGATTTATATATGTGTTCATTTATTTATCTATTTATCTATCTACCTTGGTCATATCCCTCAAGAGGGGTGACCGACAGCAAGACAAACACATACAATAACAAAGAAAATAAAAGGTGAAAAAAAAGCAAAAACACACACAAAAATTTTTGGACCATGGCCAACCCAATTGCCCAAACACCCAAACAAGTTAGGCACCTCGGCACCCAAGTTGGTCATGCTTTCGTCTCTCCAGATGAAATGGGACACAAGAAAGCGGCCATGTCACTCGGGTCAGGGTGACACAATACACTCTTTTGTTCAACAGCAGGCCCCGACAGCTTTCACTGGTTTACCCCTGCCGCATCATACGGGTGCCCAGCCCATCCTTAAGAACGTGTCCACAATCCCACTATCCTTTCATAACACCTCTCCACTCCTTCCTATCACCAACAACTTCCTATCACCATCAATATCCTCCTACTGAGGCGAATTTTTCTACCGGAAGCTGATTCGACTTTAACAGTAATATAACATTTTTATTATCAGCGTGTATTTTATATAATATATATTCAATAACACATATTTAATAATAATTAATTCTTAGTGTTGTTGAGTTAAATAATAAAGAAAGTATTTAACCAAGGAAAGTCAATGCTTCTAAAGTTTAACTTATGTGCGAACTAAATTACTGTACTTTAAATGTGAACTGGTCATGTAAGCCACTATTTTCATCCATTTTACTTGCATTCTTAAAAAAAGAACAGAATTTTACTCATTACCGGCGTTGTATAATGAAGTCGCTTGGACGTTCACTGTAGAAGGAAAGAATACATGCAAATATAATTAAGTAGAATAATAAATTTTCTTATTCAAATTATGAATTCATTTTCTGCATTCAATTATTGTTGGTAATATACTGATTAAAGGGATAACCACAAACCAGTCTTTTTTCATTTTCTCCTTTTACACTTCCTTCTTTTCTTAACTTCTATATACAACATAATAATTCGTAATATAATGCATCAAAGCAAGTGAGCCGTTTGAGGGCCGGCTCTCTTTAATGAGTTGAGCCGAAAAAGCCGGTTCTCTAAAAAAAACGGACTTCCTTTCACAACACAACTACCACATGAAATCTGATGTTTTTTAAGACTGTTCACGTGTGATCGGAATGATGCATGATGGGAAATCCCCAGGCGACAGATGTGTATACCGGATGGTACCCATCATTGACAAATTTGCGTTTTTCCGTACAGATTTCCTTGTACGTCGTACACGTCTTAAAATACATAATAAACGTACTTCGTACGGCAAAAACATAGAAGTTGACAGGTATGCGTATAATTACAATTTTATGTTACTGTTTACTGTATAGTCGAATCAGCCTCCGGTGGGAAAATTCGCTTGAGTAGAGAAATATGGCAGAACAACGATGTACCCAATTTTAAATGATAAAAAAACGTGTAACGTACAGTAAAGGCGTACAAATTTAAAGTTTTTTTTGTAGGAATTTAATTATTTATCCATACTGTATATTTATTTATATATTATTTTAAGTTGATGAACATGGATGGACAACGACGAGGTGGCCGAGTGGTTAAGGCGATGGAATGCTAATCCATTGTGCTCTGCACGCGTGGGTTCGAATCCCATCCTCGTCGGACGAATTTTCGCTGGTAAAGGGGGCACAGCAGTGCCTGTGATTCCTGCCCCACATTCTACATAGAGAGCATCCTGACTAGCTGTATTTCTGTGTGGTGCACTACTGGCAGTTCTCTTATACCTAGCCACTCCTTTGCACATCTGTTCTCCCCTGCACTACCGTACTCCATTGTTATTGTTATTGTATAGTGACTTGTTTACCTGATTGCCCATTTTGCACATCTGGTTAGCTGCTCCTCTTGCACTCTTTGCACTACTGTATAATACTCATAGCTATAAATTATTTAGTATATTATTAGTATTTCAATACTCCAACTCAATACAACATTTTATTTATATCTGTACATTCAAGGAAACTGTGCGGGTCAGATGTATCGATATTTCGTTCTCGCCTCTCAGTTCGAACAAATCAGAGTTCGACTAAAAATTTCGAGAAATTCTTGCTTCGCTGTTCGGTCAAAAAATCGGAGTTCAAACGCCGGTAATGCGTGAGTGCGTACGCTAGGATGCGATGCTGAGCGGCGTACGGGTGTAGATCGCTCTTTTCCTGACCAACTGTTATCCCGTGCGGACGTGCTTTGTTTTGCTTTCGCTTTTATTATAGGTGTACCACGTGTTTTAGCCCCTAATTATGCCTCCAAAGAAAGTCAGTGCAAACAGCAAAGTTGCTACAGGTGAAAAAAGAAAAGTAATGCGTACAACAATTGCATTTAAGAAAGAAATAATAGCAAAAAATGAAGGTGTGCGGGTGTCTGATCTTGCTAGGGAATACCCCACTGTCCACTTGCACCTCCTGCTGACCTCCACAAAGGTAAGAAATCCTATGCATAATTCTTTTCTTTATCCTTTTTTTATTTTTACACGTTCATGTTAGCGTAATCTTTCGTACGGAAGATTACGACAACGCGAACGTACGATTAGCCTGGGTTAGCTTCATGTTTACGTCAAACATTCAAGGTAAACATTCAGGGTGTTGGAACGGATTAAAACGATTTACATTATTTTTAATGGGAAAAACGATGATCGAACAAATCGGTTTTCGAACAGGGTTCTGGAACGGATTATGGTCGAGAACCGAGGTTCCACTGTATCTGAATCTGAATCTGAATAGCATTTCCATCCACTCTAATAGAGGGAAAAAGTTAACTCTTTAAGCAGCACTCAAAAAGTCGACTTCTCATGTTTCAGTAATATCTGCTTTGGGGGGGTTGTTAAGCGTTAATGGATCACTGTTGCCATGGAGACAAAAAGGCGCCCGTTGACAGGCGCCCATCCCTACTTGTAACAGGAGACAAGTGGCGAGTCAGAGGTGGGCGGGACTTCACGAACACCTCGTCCCCAGCTATTGGTCGCTCGGGTGTCACGTGATCCCCAAAGAATGCAAATGTGAAAAAAAGTTCTCCTGCCATTGCTGTGTTCCTACTGGCCTTTAGCGGAACTTTGCTGGCCAAGGTATGGATTATATTCTTTGCTGAGATTGTGGACACTCAACGGGAGGACGGGAGACCCGTCGAAGCTCACAATTACGGTAATAAGAAGTCTTATTTTAGGAATTAAAAACCCCACAATATTCGCTCCCTGCTACTAGCATGCCTTCTCGCTCGTATCCTGGAACGCGGGAGGGTCGCTAGCTAAACCATGCGCCTGCTTATAAATATTTCCGTCTTGTACTTTTTAAATACATTTCGTGCGTCTACATTTTTACTTGTGAACTTACGTTCTGTAAATGGAATTCACTTAGGTTTCTAATGAAAACAAACGCATGAGGGGGCAACATTAAAAAGGGGCTGTCAACAGAGCTGACGCGCGGGGTAAAATACGGGCATGCGTGACGTCACTCGAGCTATTTTTTGACAAGCGAGCAGCGTGCGAGCTTCCTCTAACCTCCCATTGAACCGCTAACCTTGGTTTACATTTGCGAGCCACGTGTAGGTCAAGCACGTGACTCGAGTGGGGTATTATTTCGAGTGGAAAATGGAAAGGGACTTCAAGTCGAGTCATGTTAACAGTGTTCATTTTACCTGTGAAAAGTGATGGATCCCGGGGACTCGCATGCTCAAAAATCTATGGGTCCCAACAGAGATCTATGGGTCCCCATAATTTAGTGTCATTGCGGTTGAAATTGTAAATCGGCGACAAATATATCATCTAAAACTATATATACATTCAGTTTTAATCATCACAGTTTATTGGTAATACAAATCCGTAATCACTTCAAGATTTTTCAGTTCACAATATTGTACACTATACAAAATAATATTGCTTAATATTTATATATTCTTGCAGTTTTAATCATCACAGTTAATTGGTAATACAAAGCAGTTATCACTTCAAATTTTTCAGTTCATATATACTTTGTGGTTTGCTGTCCCGCCATAGTTGTAATGCCTTCTCAAGGTCCAATTCATTATCATCCTCCTCATAGCGTAACCAGGAATACGCTCGGTGGCTTTGGGGTTATCGCGCCCCCTCCGAGACTGGGAGGTTGTGGTTCAAGCCGAAGCGGTATTTCACCATGACTAAGCATTGTGCCAGGGCCTCCCCCTCCCCTTCACAATAAGAGTGTCCACACTGTGTCCTCAGTTGACATAAGCTTGCGCTTGCTCAAGTCCATAAATGCTATTATTGAGAAGGTAAGGTATCTTTTTTAGACCCGCAAAGCTCTGAACCCGCAAAAGGCCTTGTGGGTATGGCGCCCGCCCTGAGTCTGGGAGGTTGTGGTTCAAGCCTCGGCCGAGTCATACCTAAGACTTAAACATTGGTACCCGTTGCCTCCCTGCTTGGCGTTAAGCATTAGGGGTTGGAATTGGGGGGTTTGGTCACCTAATGAATCCCAACACCTCAGTTGGGTTGAGCGAGGGGGCTTGGAATCCCCTCCTCTGAATCAATCTCCCAAAAAGAGTCAGAAATGACTCTAGCCACCTCCCATTAGGGGGATATGGCTGTGGTATATATATATAATATATTCTTTGTGGTCCAATCCATTATCATCCTCCTCATAGCGTAACCAGGAATATAATTTAGTCCATTTTGCTGTTGGTGTCGGTGGATTTGTTCAGACCGAGGACAATCGACTTTGGCCTGGACGGATCTATTGACACTAACAAAGATGTTATATAATGAAATTGTGAATATGTTTGATTTTCGAGAAGGTTTGTTCAAACCTCACTTTGTGTTTGCTGTTAAAAACGTAATATTGGAATATAATATTGTGAATGTGCTTAATTGCTGTTGAGATTGTCATGATTGTTTTCTGTTTTTAGTGTCAATAAATTTGTTCAAACCAAAAAAATTTAGTCCATTTTGGCAGAAAAGTCCTTTTCTTGCTCGGAGTATTCTTTTGTTTATTTTCTTTCGTTGAATCGTTAGCTCAAAGAAAGTACACATGTTTTCCTTGCCTTCGCGGTCTTCTGAAGAATTTCTCTCCCGTTTTTTCGTGCCAGAATTATTGCCGTTGTTACCACTTTCTGTGTTATGTTTCGACTTATTACCGACACTAAAGAAATTACCAATTTTTGGTTGATTTGCACCTAATACCAACTGTTTTTTCGGAGGCATACTTCTCTTTCACTCGACAACCGCCACAACAATGACGTCATCTCGAAGCAACGAGATCTCGTTTGCCGAGATCGACCCGAGACCAAAACAACAATGGCGGATCTGCATGACGAAAAGTTTGTAGTGCGGTAAATCTTAAAAAAAAAAAAAAAGTAATCTGGTAATAATGACAATTTGGTGTCAAAAACGTTGCGTCCCGGGGACGCACGTTGATTTGACCCAATGCGTCCCCAGCAAAAATGATGCGTCTAGGACGCAGGGACGCGGGCAAACGAGAACACTGCCTTAATAACAAGGATTCTCAAAGGGCTCGACAGACCACAGATTATTGCAAACTATAGACTATTATGATACCATCCCCTGATCTAAAACCTACACAAGGGCAAGGAAAAACTCAAAAACCTCAACATGAAATTGGAATTAAAAATGTGTATACTGTTGCTGTGTAAAACCCTTTCCGTGTTTTTAAACAAATAAGACGTTGCCAAGTGTGTGTGCAATGTTGAGGTATAAAATGGTAGAATTCATGTCAGTTTGTACCCGGTCATTTACAAAAAAGGATTGTGGATCGTCAATGGTAACATCTCAAATGAGCAGCAAGACAGTGAGTCACCTTGATGGTCACTACTCTTAGAATTTGCGAGGTACTTTGGTGAGCTTTTGTGATTGACTTTCTCGCCTTACATATAACGCCGTCCATACCGGTTAAGTAGCAAGTAAAAATTTTATGTCAAGAAGGGCTGCAACAATCAATCGGTACAACTGATTAAAATCAATGATTAAATGCATTGGGTATGAATTAGTTCATTGATTTGTCGTGTCATGCGATTTCTGCATCACTCAGCATGTCACGGAGCCAATGACGTGACACGCAGATCGAGTTGGCACGCATAACAGAGCATGGTGGAGTGCGAACTAAGGCTCTATTTTCAAAGGCTACGGTCAATTCCACTCGTGAAACGTGACAGACATGGAGAATACAATCCGACCTAAGTGTGCAAAAGTGTGGGAGGACTCAACACTTTTCAAAACGGGTGTGTCACTTGCAAGCTTTGTAAAAGTGATATGGCACGGGAGCACCACGATGGTAAGGCGGCAATCAAAACCAAAACATGGAGTCACTGACGAGGATGAAAGGAGTTCAGTAGAAGGGCAAGTCACTCCATTACTTGTTTTTATCCTTATGTTATTTGTGTTTTTAAGAGTGGAAACGTCTCTGGTAGCTAGCTGATGTTAGCATTTGCTTTTTAGCTGATTAATGACTGTGCACGTGCGTGTGATACTTTTTATTTCAGTTAAATCATCTTTGGCAGTGTTTAATTGGGCTTTATGTAAGACACTCAATTTACACACAATGGTGGTAAGATTAAGAATTAGGTTTTAATTTTTGCCAAAGTCAGAGTGATTAAGTGAAGGAAATGTAACGTTAGTCTCTGGTTGCTAGCTTGATATGCAAGCATTTGCATGATCGCTTAATAGTGTGTGTGTGTATGTGTGTGTGAGCGAGATACTTTTTATTTCAATTAAATGAAAAAATGATCTATTTGGGCACAGCACAAAAATAGTACCAACCAATAACTAACAAAAAGGAGTAACAAATTAATTGCACAAAACACACGAAAAAAAAAAATCTGTTGAACAATACAATAGTAGGCTTAAGCAGTGTTTAATTGTGCTTTAACAAAAAGATTAACTTTCACACGATGGTGTTAATAAGTTTAAGATTAAGCATCAAGTTTGACTTTTTTGGCAAATGAGTGATTATTGTGTCCTTGTAAATTGTGCCATAATAATACTCATACGTTCTTATCTCAATAGAAAACATCCAAACAAAGACAGGCTTCATGAGGCAAAAGAGACATGAACGCCACAGCGAGCAGCTGTCATCACTGAGAGCATCCTTAACATTGACATGCTCACATTTTTGCATTGCAATGGAAAGTTCTCAAAGAAGGAAAAGTGAGTGAGGTTTTACATTGGCATTTATTTCTTGTTCCAAAAAGCTCATGTCCCTTTAAATAACGAAAATAGCTATTTTTACACTTTTTAAAATACTATGTTATACATTTGCAGGTCTATATCATTGATTTTTAGGCATTTGTGTTTGTTTAGCTATTTGACGAACACTGTTCACTGGGTTTTTAGTTTTGCAATGATTTCTCATGTCCCTTAAACATTAAAGATGTCTTTTTGCACTTTATAAAAAAATGATATATTTGCAGGGTTATAACATACATTTGTATGTTTATTTGACAAAACACAAATTTCTTTATTGTTTAATATTGTAGAATATTCTGTTTTGTGCGCTACTTCCTTGTCCACAAAATATCAATAATTGAATAAAGAAGAGGAAATGAATGTTTTTTTAAATCCGATTCATCAAAAAATAAAATCGCCAGATTAATTGATTATTAAAATAATCGTTAGTTGCAGCCCTAATGACAAGTTTAATGAACAAAGATAGTGCCTCAGATGAGCATTTTCTATTGACAATAGAAAAGGGTCATCATATAAGTTTAACTTCAGAAAAATGGACTTTCCTTGTCTTCCACCAACCTTAAATACATCATTAGTGTTGTTGGTATCACTAATAATTTGGATAACGACAATCAATAATAATTTTGAACGATATAAAAATGTATTTTTAGTAGATATATGTATTTTTAAAAGTATACATGACTATTTTTGTTAGCAACATTATTATGGGCGGCATGGCAGCTGAGTGGTTCGCGCATCCGAGGCACAGTTCTGAGGTCATGGGTTCAAATCCATCTACCAGCCTTCCTGTGCAGAGTTTGCATGTTCTCCCCGTGCTCGCGTGGGTTTCCTCCAGGCACTCCGTTTTTCTCCCACATTTCTAAAACATAATTTTCATGTTAATTGGCCGGTCCAAATAGTCCCTAGGTGTGAATGAGCGAGTGAATTGTCTGTCTCTGTGTGCCCTGCGGCTGGCTGGCAACCAGTTCAGGGTGTCCCCTGCCCACTGCCTGAAGTCAGCTGCGACTGGCTCCAGCATCCCCGCGACCCTACAGAGGATAAGCGGTGCAGATAATGATAGAAGTTGTTATTGTTATAATTACTATTAACATTATAATAACAGATCTATCTGCTTGCCCCAGTAGTAGCAAACTTACAGTCTATAGTTGGCATTGGTAGCAAACAGCATTCCAGACACTTTTCTACCTACATTTACTAAGACATTCTGCATTTACTGTAAGTATACACATTTACTTACCAGATATAAAACAGGCACCGCAAACGCAGACGTGTCTAATGATGTTCTCCGTCCATTCAGTTCTTTTAATGGCTTGCAGCCTACAGCGCTTTTAAAAACACCATTTCCTTTGGAAATTTCAAAACAAGATGTTGTTCCTTAAAATTGCCATTGTTTTTTTGTAAATAGTAACTTTAAAAATGCAATTCAAAATACAAATCGTCTCTTGCGCCACTCAAATTCATACTGCTACTCCTGTTGTTTTGGGTCAACAATGCGCACACATCCTGTAGTGATCTAGTGATGACTTCGGCTAGGAAAGGCTCTATACACGGGACCTAATGAGCTTCGGGATGCATGTGGAAATTACAAATGGCTTTCTATTCCACCTTTTTAAGAACAGACCAGGATATCCACCTCCTCCATTTCATAATTACATTTTTGTATGGATTCCTTAACCACAAGGATCATAGGGGCACCATTTCCTGTGGTGTTTCTTGAGCAAGTACAGCACAAACGCAACAAAATTTTTTGTTGCCTTGGTCAAGTGCTTGGGTGTGTGTAGATACATACGAGGTGGTGCTTGAGCTCTTGCCCCTATAACATCCTAAGAGTCCTTTTTAAAGGTTTGTTTGAAAAGTTATTTTCATGACTATAAATTAGGTTGTTTAATACTACATATTGTTCCTGATCGATACCGATAAAGATACCCCATTAGAATAGACAGTATAATACAAGCTTAAACTTCCTTTGCAATGAACCAACTTTAAAGCATTAAATCAATTTCCAAGCATGATAACTGTATTTCATATTGTATTTATTAAATGCATATTTAAAGTTCACTGATAACCAGAGTCTTAGGGGCAGGGGCGGCAGTAGCTCAGGAGGTAGAGCGCTCGTCGTGGGATCAAGGGATCCCAGTTCGAATCCTGGCTTGTCCGTGTTACATGTCGAAGTGTCCTTGGGTAAGACACTGAACCCCTAATACCCCCAATAAGCAGGTTAGCGTCTAACATGGCTGCAATACAAGTCCGCTATTGGGAAATGTGGAGCACATTGTAAAGCGCTTTGGGAAGTCATTGACTTGAAAAGTGCTATATAAATGCAGATGATTTCATTTCATTTCACAATACTTTCTGTAATGTGTCTTAGGCAAGTACAGCCTTGCAGCGCCCATCCATCTCCATGCTGGTAAATTGAGCAGGGGTTTGCTCCCCACATGAAATAGATACTAATGGTTTCCATGGTTATCAGATTTGTTTTTTTTCCCAGAACATTCGCTTGACAATATATCCGTATTTCACATTGCTGTGTTAAAAATAACCACATATCGGTCAAAAATTCAAAATTAGGTAAACTCTATTTTTGTTTAGAGCAAAACAACACTGTTTGGGTCTGTTTTTCTATTAAAAACGCGAATTATCAGATGCAGGAGAAGCCTGTTGATCTGACTCAGGTATAGCCCCCTTCCTCATCTGGTCGCCGTTGTTTTTCGGTGCAAAGCGGCATCCTGCTCTTCAGAGATTAGCTGGTCTTCTGCATTGACAGGTAGCGGCGTGTGACAATACTGCTAATCGATCCTAAATCACAGAGGAAAAAACTATTTACAATTTTATTTTTAGGTCCCTGACTGTTAAACAGCCACTAGAAGGCAGCCAATACTCGCATCTGCTATCGTTTAGACTACTGATATGTTAAAAAGGGATGTTGTCTCCATCAATTCAATCAGTACTCGCCCATCACTTATTATAATTACTGCATTAAACAGTGAGGAAAACATGATTTACAGTGTTTTTAACTTTATTTTGCTGATTTACACGTTTTGTCCACAGAAAAACAAGTATAATGAGCATTAATGAGCTGATGTTTAAAATAGCACCATCCAGTCTTTTAGTTTTTTTAGAGTGACAAACAAACCTACATTTTATTCATTGCTAAACACTCATTTTAATTCATACTTTATGATGTGTTGTAAACCTGAATTGTACATTTTATAACTTTGTTCATCTTAAAATGTGTAACTCAAACCCATATGAATATGTAAGTGCATATTTGAATTGTTTATTTATGCGTTGAATTCACACACCATAAGAAAAATGTCAGTCATGCAGGTTTTGAGCCCCAAAGTCAGAATTCATGAAATTTGCTAAATATTTCATGTTTGCCAACGATAGAAACATCATCAGATATTTATTAAAATATATGTAAAATCATAAACATCCAAACCTCAATGTATTAAATATGTAAATGAACTGGGCTGCAGGTTCAAATCCACTACCGTCTTTCTTGCTTGGAGTTGGCATGTTCTCCCAGTGCCTGTGTGGGTTCCTCTGGAAACTCTTGTTTTCTCCCACGTTCCAAAGACATTCAATACAGGTTGATTGGTGACTCCTAATGAGCGTGCGAATGGTTGTATGTCTCTGTGTTTCCTGGGACTGGGTGGCAATCAGTTCAGTGTGTCCTCTGTCCCACTGCCCGAAGATAGCTGGGATAGGCTCAGCAACCCTGCTACGGATAAGCGATGCAGAAAATGCAAAGAATGTCAAAGAACTAAACTGACTGGTCTTGTCTTCGTCTAAAACACTAGAACCGAGTATTTGCACTGGGCAAAGCTAAAAAAAACAAACAAAAAAACAGCCTCTCACTTAAACACAGATTTGTCAAAGTAGTTCAACTTTTAGAATGTGAACTACAAATCACAACTGGACAAAAGCAACGTTACATACTATCTGTGTAACATTAACCCTCTTATTACAGAATTCATGAAATTTGCTAAATATTTTGTTGAAAATTCTATTTCCCTTCAATTGATCACCTGGTGTCTCATATCACTTAGATTCGCCTTTTTACCTTAAAGAAATGCATCCAATAATACATTTGGTAGCAGTGTTGTACCAATACCCAACGTACAGTACTCTTTTATCTTTCTCTCTGCCTGTGTTTCACTGGAGCCTCTCACCCCTGAGATTGATTTAATAAGGGACTTGCCTTCAGTGATTCTGTAATTGGAGTGCCCTAGACGAACTATTTAACGGAATTTATTTATAGATCGTGATCTTCTTCATTTTCAGATTTATAGTGCTCTCTTAGCATCTATATTTTAATGGAAGTACTTCAACGGCCCTTGTCTGGTGTAAAATAGTCCTGGGCATTCTTTTAGGCTTCGTTTGATACAACCATCTGTAACTTAATCACATTTGGATTGTATTTTCTTGCTCTGTCAAATATATTTTCCTTTTAACACCATGAGTCAATATGATTCAATACATTGAATTTATCAAATATTTCTTAACTCATCTCTCTGAAAGGAGGCTATTGATATTTGTTGCCTTGATACAGGAGCAAATTGTTTGACTTTTAGTTGTTTTCCCATGTATTTGGAAAATACCTGACCTACCCACAGAGATGTTTACCCAATTACCTGGCCTCAAAACAGCACAAGGCAACGCTCCTATTGTTCACAAAATTCTCCATCATATGGTGGTAGGGGGAGGAGAAAGGCCTGCAGGCTGCTGGGTTAATGAAGCATTGGAGCCAACTGCACTGACAAGCATAGATATGGGTTATTGTATGTACCGTATTTTCCGCACTATAGGGCGCACCGGGTTATAGGGCGCACCCCCCAAAAATAGTTTTTGGTCCTATATTTTCCATAGATAAGGCGCACCGGATTATAAGGCGCTGCAATGGGAACGTTGACAAAGCAGTCAGATGATTCAGTCAAACTGATTACCCCCTTAACATTCCCAAAGCTTGCAAAGAAGCAAATACGTGTCGTAGACACGTGCGGATGCGGTGTCCGTACAATGTCACTTAAATGCGTCATTTCAAATATCATTCGGAAGGTTGAAGTCTTGGGATTCAAGAAATGCCAAACATTTCTATGTTTCTATTTTCTTTTTCGCTCACAACTTTACTGTGCATATGACAATAAACACTTGGAATTGAGTTTAATTCACTCAACTCATCACAGCAACATCAAGATACCGGGAAAATATAAAGCCGCATAACTCACCTAAGTTCTCACGTTCAATAATAATACGCAATCATGGTCTTCTTACAACCGTGAGTGAAGTAAATCCAGGAGAGTAGAATATTTACAAATACAGACTAATGAAACATGTTTCTTTATAGCGTACTTTAACAAGCTTGCTACGCCATTGCTAAACTCGGCCGATTGCAGGGTTTGTTCTGGCCATCTAGCCAATCCGAGGCTCCGAATAACTTCAGCCAATAGTGATCGATTCAAATGATGATTGACACATTGGTTAGCCAATGAAACGCCGGTATATGAATCCCAGCATACACCGCGGACATGCTACGCCATTGCTAAACTCGGCCGATTGCAGGGTTTGTTTTGGCCATCTAGCCAATCCGAGGCTCCGAATAACTTCAGCCTATAGTGATCGATTCAAATGATGATTGACACATTGGTTAGCCAATGAAACGCCGGTATATAAATCCCAGCATACATTGCGGACTACTCCACGTTCGGGGGAAAATCGAGTCGGCGGCTGTCGAGTAAATTGCGAGACCTTGCGAATTTAATATTGAGCCATATATAAGGCGCACTGTGTTATAAGGCGCATGGTCAGCTTTTGAAAAAAATTAAGACTTTTAGGTGCGCCTTATAGTGCGGAAAATACGGTACTTTACTTAACCATGCCTATTTCTGAAGTTTGATAGGAAACTATAAAATCAAAATTATACAATACAGCCGATCAGATCGTTGTAAACTCATGTGTACTGTGCCCCTTTCTTGTTTTGTTGATGTCTCACACGTGCATAAATGGAGGTCCACTTCAATGGTTTCACCTTTAACTAATCTTTATGCTAATGAGAAGTTGATCATCAATAAGCTTTATGCATGGTCGGCCTTAATCGCAACAAAATTTCAGTGGAATGGCTACATTACACTTATCCCAGGCGTTGGCAACCCACAATTTTGAAAAATATCCATTGGATATTCAAAATGAAATTAAGAACATGCTTGGAACTACAAGAAAATGAAAAGCCTGATATAGGCCTTATCAGTAAGGCGACACATTTTTTTGGTTTGAACAATTTTTATTGACACTTTTAACAGTTATCAAACACATTCGCAATTTCATTATATCATTATCTAACAATATGAGGTTTGAACAATTTTTATCAACACTTTTAACAGGGATGTGATTTTTCCGCTAATTCGCGGAATTCCGCTTTTTTTATCTCCAAAAATAAAATTTTAAAATTTCCGGTGTTTTAATTGGTAAAAAAAAACGATTTCGTCTCGACAGCATGCCATTTGAGTGTTTCCGTAACTGAAATGAAACGTACTTGCGATTGGTTGAAGTCTCGTGTTGACCAATAAACGCGCTTGTTATAGGAGTGTGCCATTGTTCATTTCTCACACGTTTTTGCCGGGTGTTTAAAGAAAGATGTCCGTGATCGAACGCAAAGATGCTCCGCGAGCTAAAGAAATTGATAAGATTGTAAAAAACAAGTTTCGATGGGACTGGTTGGAGAAGGAATTATCTACGAATGTTGGAAAGAAGACTGTGACGAATTTGTTCAATGACTTTATTCGGAAGATCGATCGTGCCGGGAAAGCACTTTGCATTTGGTGTCATGATACCATCGACTATGGTGGGAGAGGTTTCAAAGCTCTTGAAAGTCACGCAAAGAGCAAAAAACACGTGAAAGAACTCCAGTCAAGAACGACAAATTATTCCATCGCTGGAAGTTTCGGTGCCCAAACGAAAACTCCAAAACTTTACGGCCTCCATCCCTTATTGACATCACAATCGGAAGCGGTAATAAAGAGACGTGATCCACCCCAACAACCTGTACCAGTTGCTGATAGAGTCGTGAATTTTGAGGTAGGTGGTAAACTTTTCAAATTTATTTGACAGTTTTCCCATTTTTTTCGAAAATATTATAACGTAATAAAAATGGCCATAAATATTTAACAATTACAATAATAGATTTTCATGTGTACATTACACCAACACTTTACTGTAGGGCCTATACTTATTGTACTTTCATTTATCAAATACTTGGATACGCTGCTATTAAAGAAATAAATTATTACATTTAAAATATGATTTAGGAAATTTAAAAATATTATTAAGCCTAATAGTAATCAAAACTATTGTCAGTATTTATATTTTTTAAATTAAGTACTTGTATGATATTCTACCATTGATTTTCTTAATGGCCACGATATTATTATGGTACATAATTTACTTAATATTAATAACATGGTTAATCATTGACACAAACTCAAATGAATGCTGCATGTTTGCACTTTTTAGGTTTCAAGATGTTGAGTGTCTTGATGTATGCAGTTACAGAGATGATCTTAGTCGAATGCATGATTGTGTTTTTATCAGAGCTTGCTGCATGAGGTATTTTATGTTTTTGTTATCCATTATGTATTAAGAATGATTGATTAAATGATTTATTGCATGGTAAATATTATTTCCAATGGTTTGTAGCTAATTTTCAACATTTTTTTGTCACCATAATAAATACTCTGACATGTGAATGTGCATGAAAGTTTAGACTAAATCCTTTTTTATTTACTTTGGTCGCATGACATTTTGGATTATAATTCAAATAATTATTTAAATTATTTAATTGTTTACTGATTATTGTTAAATTTCTTTTATTCTTCAGGCAATGCTGTTGGGAGTGCTGGCCGAAAATTCTCTTCCGTTCACCATGGCCCCAAAGCTCATCACACTGTCAAAGGAACTGGCAAGGGATCCAAAAGCTCTGAATGGACTGTCCATGGATAGAACCAGTGCATCCTACAAAACAAAGTATGGCCTTGCCCATACTATGCTTGATGAGACTTTAACAAACTTAAGATCCTCCCACTTTTCAATGAACATTGATGAGTCCACCAGCAACAATCTACACCGTGTCCTGTGTGTTCTCGTCAGCTATTTCTCCCCGTCGACAAAGTCTGTTGTGGTGGAACATTTAGCATCTTTGAGTGTTGTTAAAGTTGACGGCAAATCTCTCTTTGATGAACTCTCAGCCCTCATGACCAAGAACAATATTCCCTGGAGCAATTTGGTGTCTGTGTTGATGGACTCATGTGCAGTGATGCGGGGTTCCAAATCTGGAGTTGAGACGCGTTTGCGAGAGGGACCAGCACCACATCTCCTTGACATAGATGGGGATACCTGCCACCACATCCACAACGCCTCTAAGCATTTTTGCAAGCCATTTGAGTACAAGATTGAAGGACTCCATAATGATCTCTTCAACGATTTCAAGTGGTCAACCGATCTGAAGGAAGCTCTTCAAGAAATTTGCTTTCTGACAGGCATCACCTTCACCATGCCAGAGAGATTTGTCAGCCATCGATGGCTTTCAAACTATAATGTTTCAATGTCCACCTTACGCCTCATGGATGTCTTTACCATCTTCTACTATGCATTTCTTGGCAGAGGAGATAAAGAACTCTATCTTCCCACCATCATGGCCATCTACCACAAGAAGGATCTTTCAAGAGAAGTCAAAGCCAAACTCAAAGACATACAATCAGCTTTAGGCCAAAAGAACATGACTGAGGAAGGAAGGAAGAGGAAGCAGAGGATCTATGAGAAGATATTCTTCACAAGATTGGATACGCTTCTCACCCTCAACCTGTACACAGCAGTTCTGCCCTTGCTGAAGAACTATGTGATCACCTTTGAGACGAAAACGCCAATGATCCACAAGCTGAACGACAAGCAAGTGTCCTTCTTCAAGAAGTTCTTGTCCTGTTTCCTAAAGCCAGAGTCCCTTCAAGGCTGTAAACTGACAGAAATTGAACTGAACAACAAAGCCAACCAACTCCGAGAAAATGATATTTTCTATGGTGGTGTCACCAGCAAACTGATGGATTCTTCTAACAAGTCGTCAGTTGTGTTCAAGTTCAAAGCCAAAGCCAAGGCAGCATATCTGGCATGTGGTCTGTACCTTCAGAAAAAGTTGCCCATGAACAGCAAGCTTCTGAGAGCAGCCTCTGCCATTGACCCACTTGCCAGAGGACACAGCTCAACTTTAAACCAACTGAAGAAGCTGTCGTCGTTGGTCACCAATGTCCTTGATGAGTCAGAGCTGGGGAACTATGATCTCGAGGTGAGAGAATACCAGTTGGACAGTGAGTTGCCAACACCTTTGGACTCAGAGGGGAAGGCAATTGCACTGGATCGTTGGTGGGCCCAAGTCTTTGCTGTTGGAAGATACCCAACCCTGGCCAAGATGGTGAAGGCTCTCATGAGTTGCTTCCATGGGCCGCAAGTAGAGGGGGCTTTTAGTGTCATGGGTGATGTCCTGAACCCCAAAGCATGCAGAATGGACATAGCCACATACAGTTCTATCCAGACTGTAAAATATGCCCTAAGAGCAAGAAATACCACCTCTGTCAGCCATTTTGGAAGGAAAGACATTCTGATGGATCCTGTGCAGTCCATACTGTGCCTAAATCTGAGGACATCCTCCAAAAGGTACAGGGAGGAGAAGGATGCAGAAGCAGCTATGTTGTCTGCAAAACGAACAGAACTTGCTGTGAAACAGGACACCCAAATGAGCAAGGCTGCCTCAAGAAGAACCATCAAAGCTGCACAGAAGCAGGCTAGAAAGACCCATTCCAAAGCAATGAAGTCTAGGAGGAAGTAGTGTTTGGGTCATGTGAATGGATTTAGCTGTGTCCCGACGGATCACCACCTTATCGTGGTGGGGCACTTTGCGCGTCTCCATGACCCCCAGAGCTATGTCGGCGGGAGTCTCGTACTCCTGGTAGGGTTACCCAAGCCGAACAGGTCGAAGGGTAGAGTCCAGACTAAGAGTGATCCCAAAAGCTGGTGGCGGCACGCTTTGAGGCGGTTTCCTACAGACCTGGATCCCGTTAGCCGCCTGCAGTTGTAGAAAGATGCCGGTCGTCTAGGGTCTCCCTTGCCACTGGAACCATCTTCTTTACAATTAAGATAGTGGCGTTGGGGAAATGTTTTTTAATGTGACTGATTTTGAGTTGACTTAAACTGTAATTTTATATGGGATAGTTCAATATACATTGAAAATTTATGCTGTTGTCTTGTCTATTTCTTTGTCATCTGAGTGCATTGAAAGTACTTAAAAAAACCCATGAGCTCCGGCACTGCCCTGGTCCTACCTGGTTTCCCCCCCCCCCCCCAGCTAGCAATCACCCCCCCCCCCCCCCCCGCTAATTTTCAGATAATTTCACTTTGGTCAAATCACATCCCTGTTTTAAGGCAACACATACTGTATTTAGGTATACTGTACATATCTACTGTATATTTTATCCATCCATCCATTATCTGCACCGCTTATCCTCAGTAGGGTCGCGGTGTGTGTATTTTATATTCATTGGAAAACATTCAGAATATTTTGGGCATGTTTGTCCTCCGATTTCCATGATCAAACATTTATAAAAAAGCACCAGGGAGCACCAAAGAGCCTCATGTGAATGAATTATCCTGTGAATGGGGTACCCCACGATTCCTGTTTTAAAACGGTGAGCCCACGTGGCATTAACCTCGTGAAGGAGGTCAACACTGATGACCCATGCTAGTAAAGTCTGGGGGGAGTCGGATGAAAGCCTGGCAGCCTGCCAGGCTAATAAACGGCAGCCGGAAACTCAGTTTTTTTATGCTCATTAGCAGAATTCATCAGGTCCCCAGTTCATACTTTAGATTGTGGTGACATAACTAACATTACTCTGCATACAATTTGCAGATCTCTGTACACTGTGTGCAATTAGGCTAGCAAGTACATAAATTATGATGAAGTCAATATTTTTACACTGAAAACTAGATTGTGATTGCATGAAAATTCAACTTAATGGAATAATATCAGGTGAGTCATCGTGAGGTAACTGAACTTATTCCAAATTTACTTATTTTGTTTCTCTATGTTTTCTTTTTTGAAGTTAGGCATTTTAACATCAGTAATCAAAATGAGCATCTTTTGTCCATCTAATAAAATATTGTATTTTATTTCCTGTACAATACATTGCTCAACAGAATAGTGCGTGATATAAAATAAAGTATTTAACTTTTGGGGAAAATTATTGCCTGCATTACAGGAAATATATTGCTAAGTAGTGATGCACTGATACGATACCCAAACGTCATGGTCTGATTACTGTCATGTTAAGACATCGCCTCACAATATACATAACATGGTATTGGTGGTAGGTTGTCAATATCTGAGGGAGGTCCAATGGATCAGAAAACGCATTGTTCACATTGGTCCGTGTATCAGATTCACAGATCAGATCATGTTTCAGATGAGGGAAAAAAAAGACATAAACATATGTGTTCTGGTTGTAATATTAAACACTTTCAATGATCAACTGAGCTGGGAATATGTGAGTGAAATGGAAATGTATGGATCAGTTTCATGTTTGCCAACGATAGAAACATCATCAGATATTTATCAAAATATATGTAAAATCATAAACATCCAAACTTCAATGTATTAAATATGTGAATGAACTGGGCTGCAGGTTTAAATCCACTACCGTCTTTCCTGCTTGGAGTTGGTATATTCTCCCAGTGCCTGTGTGGGTTCCTCTGTAAACTTTGGTTTCCTCCCACGTTCCAAAGACATTCAAAGCAGGTTGATTGGTAACTCCTAATGGTCCCTAGGTATGAATGAGGGTTTGAATGGTTGTATGTGTTTCCTGGGACTGGCTGGCAACCAGTTCAGTGTGTCCTCTGTCCCACTGCCCGAAGACAGCTGGGATTGGCTCAGCAACCCTGCTATGGATAAGCGATAATGCAAAGAATGTCAAAAAACTAAGCTGACTGGTCTTGTCTTCGTCTAAAACAGTAGAACCGAGTATTTGCACTGGGTAAAGCTAAAAGAAAACGAAACAAAAAAACAGTCTCTCATTTAAACACAGATTTGTCAAAGTAGTTCAACTTTTAGAATGTGAACTATGAATCTCAACTGGACAAAAGCAACATTACATGCTAGCTGTGTAACATTAACCCTCTTATTACCATTGTGGTGCCGGCGCCCCCGCCCACGTTTAACAAGGCTACTTAAATAACCGTAACTTTGCGAACATTGGGCAAAAACAGAAACTTCATAAGGTTATTTGAAGATTAGAAGAGATGCTTTGGATTTAACCATTGCTTTCAGTGAAATTCAATCACAGTAGTTCTCCGAAACACCAACAAGGTAGCAGCAGATTCCCACAATGGATTTTTTCTCAGGCATAGGTATCACAGGCATCCACGTGTGGCAACCGCCAAATCACAGGCAAGAAATAACACATATGGAGGGAGAGTAAAGCAGAGATGTGTTAGCTGTTCGCCATATTTTTACCAATCAATTTATGAGAGAAAAAAAAATAAGTCTGTAAGAACATGTCTGAAAAAAATTCTGAGAGTGACAAACCCTTCCGAAAAGTTGATAGAGGAGGAGAGTGAAGAGTTAGATAAAGCAATAAGTTAGGAGCAGATCGATTTCAACCAGAGTAGTTCCAGGCGGCCTGTATGATACATGGTCAATAAAGGGTTCTTTAAGGGAGGGGGGGATATTGAAAATAAAAAACGCATCAATTATAATCAAAACCGTACCCACTGACTTGTATTTGAGTTCTGAGATATCCAAATAATCCCATTACTACCACAAATATGAGCGGGTGTGGAAATCTTTGGATATCTCACACTTCCATTACGATTCAGATGATACATTGATTTAAATGGATCACGGTTCAGTAATGATACGTTCCACCTCTACTGCACATTGAGAACAGCATTGAGTACTTTCTATGTCATAAAACATGATATGGTCATTTGGTTTTATAAGATCAGGGTTGCAAAGTACTAGGAGATATTTTATTCACTAAGGTTGTGTTATGCTCAAATAGGCAATTAGGCAATGCCTTTGACACAGCTTTTGTTGTTTTGCTGTAATGCAATTATTTTCCTGCATTCCTATGTTCGTATTTACCACACTATAAGTCGCACGGGATTATAAGGCACACCCCTCAAATACTATAGTCTTTTCTTACATATTTTTCATCTATAAGGACTTTCACTCTATGAGACATATTAAATTGAGACCACAATAAGAGCTACCATGTGTATCCATGTTTAATCTTTTGACTCTTTATACACCTACGGTATAAATTAATGCGCAAAGACTGATCAGTCTATAAGTGTCATTGGCCAAAATCTCAAAACATTGTATGCAACGGAAATCGAATCAGTGCAGCGGGGGTGAGAGCACCAACACTTTACCACTATTCCACCAATGGCACAGATGACATAAAAAAGGCATAAAATTTTATCTCATTTTTTATAAGCACAGATTTGCATAGTGCATTTCGTAATGCAGTCTCTCCTCTTCTTCACCTATGTATCAAAAACATTGCGGTTTAATATGTATACGTACGTAATAGAGCTTGTAGAGTATTTTGAAACCCTTTGTTTCGTCCATTCTCTAACATTCAATGGTGAAGAAGTGGAGAGACTGTTTAACCTATCAGAATGCACTATGCAAAACAGTGTTTATGGCATCCTAAGTAAAATAATTTGATAAAGATAAGCTCTTATGCCTTATCACCTGTACCCCTGGTTATCTAATGGAAAAGTGTTGGCGCTATCACTGCCAATACACTAATTCGATTCTCGTTGTTTGCAATGTTTTACGATTTTGGTCACTAATCTTTATCGATTAAATAGGGTAGAATTTATAATTACTGTATGTATTACCAATGTTATCCACTGTATTCATCGCACTGGGTTGTAAGGCAAACATAATTCAGAATTCTGGCCAAATTGGGGTCTGGAAAATACAGTATATCTAATTTATTCATACTGATATGAACCAAGTATAACAAAGCCTCCTCTAACTGATTGACTCACATAAAACTGCAATTTTTTATCCTCTGGTCAATTGTTTAATTTAATGAAAATGGTTGAAAATAAAGGAATGGTCATTTTGTTTCTAGTTCCATATTGAAGCAAATATAATTATCTAGGAAAAAAGGCATCTTAACGTCCTGTTTTCAACAGGACAAGCGATATTAGTACTGTTGTCAGAATATCTGTGCATGTATTTGTCCCAAAAAAAGCCACATTCAAAAACAGGGGTGCTATAGGGGGAGGGGGTGGACCATCAATACCATCATCTTCATTAGAGAGCTTCCTGCTCACCAATCAGCATGCTGCTCTGCACGGGGATTCCTCTGTTGCCCCGTTGGCTGTCGCTAGGATACCACATAATCAGGAGGAAGGCTGCAACCTGGTTGGTGGGGTGTCGATGCCGGGACCATGAGCTTGCCGTGTATTAGGGGGTAGGTAGAGGTGTTTGAGGAGGTTGGGGGTGCAGGGTACCGAGCTGATATAGCACACTGGCACAAACGCTTTCCGTCATTCAGTCGCTCAGTCAGTCAGTCCTCCAAGCAAGCGCTCGAGGGCAGGCAGACAAAGAAGAAGAGCATCATCCTGAAGTAGGACAACACGTTCCCGGGGGATGGGGCACCATACCCCTGCATCGCGTTGGGGGGGCCACAGGAGGTAGGAGAGCCGGGGTTATTGGGCTTTGTCTCAACAGCTGCACCCTCCCTCATACGGGGAGAAACATTTGCCTCTATTACGTTTTAATTTGTGGTGTTTGCATGTTGGGTATTGATGGAGGCTTGTTGCCATCCGTTTCGTGTTGGAGCCATCCAGTCTTTCCGTCCGTCTGTCTGACAGCCTCTTAAAGACTCTTACCCCTTCCTATAGGCTTCACTAATCCTCTAGACGCAAGTGTTTTGGTCCACGTGAAACGATAACATCCGCTCCAGGGTTGCGAAGAGTTGCTGTTGACTTGGTGTAGTTGTTGGCATGCTTGGGTTGCATTTACTCCCCAAGTTTCAGCTGACACACTTAAGAAGAATAGGATTGGATTTATGACGTATGGACCTAAATAATATTTGATGAGAAATAAGCATGTTTTCACCCCAAACAACGTTGCCATGGTGATCTACGAATACAGAGAAAGCAGAGATAGTGTTTAGTAACACCCACAAAATACTTAATTTCTTAGCCTTAGATATTTCTGTCATTGATGCTGCTTTTTTTGCTTATTCCCTTAGTGTTGCATTACGGGTATCGCAATCCAATACTAGTAAATAAGAAAAAGCGTTAGATTTGATCATATCTCGTTCAAAATATCCATATTGGCATGCATATGACTTTAAGTCTCCACTTAGCAATTGTTATGCTAACTTGAATTGACTTAAAAAAACAGAATAGTCCATATTCAAACTGCATTGCACCCAGTTTGGATTTAAAAATCTCACATTACAGACAACAGCATGTATTATTTCTGTTGATATCAGATCGACTCATATTGGTGTTGGTAAGTTTTAATATTGTATTGGGAGTAAATGAGTTTTATTGGGATGCTGTCCTGTACTTGCAGTGGTCATTCTAAGCCGCATGCGTTAGAAGAAATTCAAAAAAATACATTTGTTCCCCCAAAAATATTCTTAGTTACTCAACAGTGACTATGTTTATACTCATCATTTGGACAGTCAATGCTAATGTGAAAAATATTGTAAAAAAGTGTGGAGTGGGCTTCCTTATTCCTTTTTCAGCGGCTCTCCCCCAGCTCGCTTATTGGGTGGGTGGCTGTCCAAGACAGAAGACAGGAGAGGAAGACAAAAGTTCGGCTCGTCTGTTACTCGCTGATGTATTTGGTAAAAGGCCTAATAATATGACGATACCGATATCTTTCAAATTCCCAAATATCGGTGCCGAGCTATTTCTGAACATTGATGAAGAATTCAGATTTGAAAATTAGATAATCAAATGAAAAAACTTTTAGGATTTCGCCTGTTTACTGTGTAAAACCTTTTGAGGGGATTATTTACTGTATTTTAACATTGTCGATGTATTGGTCCTGTTTATTATAGCTTCAGGTGCTTACTTTAAGTGTAATTGCAAATTACCAATTTAAGTATATTAATATTTAAATATATCCACACACATTATATATATATATATATATATATATATATATATATATATATACACACACACACAACAAATCAGTGTTTGTCAAATGACAAACAAGATGCATAAAAATATAATCACCTACGAATATATACTTTTTTTAACGTGCAAAAAAGGCATGTTGTTTAAGGGACATGAGCTTTTGGAGCAAGAAATCATTACAAATCCAAAAACCCAGTGACGCGAATCAAATTGACATTCCAAGTGTTTGTCAAATAACTTAACAATAAACCAAAATAGATACAAATAAATGGTATACACCTGCAAATGTATAAGATACGTCTTTGAGAAAGTGTAAAAATATGGTATTTTTTCTTGTTTAAAGGGACATGAGCTTTTGGAACAATAAATAAATGCAAATGTGAAAACCCAGTAACACGACTTTCAATATTGACAGGCAAAAAGTAGCGACTATCACTTTTGTTCGATAACTCACTCACTCTTTCTTGAGAACTTTGTATTGCAATGCAAAAATGTGCGCATGTCATAAAGGATCTCAGTGCTTGCTGTGGTGTGCATGATGTCTCTTTCTCATCATGAAGCTCGTCGATGTTTGTTGTTTTCTATTTAGATAAGAACGTACAGTTTGAGTATTAATTTAGCCCAATTTACAAGGACACAATAATCACTGACTTTGGCAGAAAAGTAAAACTTAATACATCATTGTGTGTAAGTTTAGCTTTTTATTAAAGCACAATCAAACACTGCTTAAGCCTACTCCCTTTGGGCACATCTTTATGGTAATATTGTATTGTTCAGCTGATATTTTATTGTGTGTGTTTGGTGCAAAAACATTTTTGTTCCCTTTTGTTCATTAGTGGTTGGTACAGTTTATTTGTGCTGTGCCCAAATAAAATTTCATTTAACTGAAATAAAAAGTATCTCGCTCACATGCACACAAACGCAGTCAATAACAAGCAACCGCCATCACGTCAAGCAAGCGACCGTGGACTAACGTTACGTTTCCTCACTTAATCACTCGGACTTTGCCAGAAAATCAAAACTTGATGCTTACTCTTACCACCATTGTGTGAAAGTTTTGTGTTTTTATATGAAGCACAATTAAGCACTGCCTAAAATACACACATTCGGGCTGACGTTAATCATCTAAAAAGCAAATGCTAGATACCAGAGACAAAGGTTACGTTTCCATTCTTAAAAATGCAAGTAACAAACGGATGAAAAGAAATCATGTAGTTACCTACCTTTCGACTGAGCTCCCTACATCTTCGTCGGTGACTCTATGGTTTTGGTTTTGCCTCACCATCATGGTGCTCCCGCATATGACTTTTGCAAAGCTTGCAAGTGATGCATTCATTTTTGTGAAGTGTGGAGTGCTTCCACACTTAAGCACACAAGGGACAAACTGTTTTTTTCAGTGTATGTCATGTTTTATGAGTTCAATTGACCCTAGCCTTAAAAGAAGTATGTATATGTATATATACATATGGATATATACATATATGTATGTACATGTATATATATATATATATATATATATATATATATATATATATATGTATGTATGTATGTATGTATGTATGTATGTATGTATGTATGTTTATGTATATACCATAGTCATTGTCTGTGTTTTATTTTGAGCAGCGATAAGGATGCAGTTACCTTCACCTTTAAGATAAGGATTTGTGAAATGCCAAACACGGTCCTATACTTTTGTTACATATAAGCCTATTTTTCCATCCATCTCAATCATTTTGTCCTACACTACTGGCAGCTGTAATTAATGTACCATATTTTCCGGACTGGGCAGCACAGCGGCGCAGTGGTTAGCACTTGTGCGGCACAGTTCATGTCATGGGAACCTCCTGCGTGGGTTCAAATCCAGCTCCAGACTTCCTGTGTGGAGTTTGTATGTGTTCCCCGTGCTTGCGTGGGTTTCCTCCGGGCACTCCGGTTTCCTCCCACATTCCAAAAACATGCATTTCAGGTGAATTGGCCGGTCCAAATTGTACCTAGGTCTGAATGAGCGAGTGAGTTGTCTGTCCCCGTGTGCCCTGCGATTGGCTGGCAACCAGTTCAGGGTGTCCCCTGCCCACTGCCCGGATATGGCTGGGATGGGCTCCATCACCCTGTCACTGATTGGCAGAGAGACTGCAGGGGCTAAACGCATCATTTTCAACCAGAGGAATCCCCTCCCCTCCTGCTATAAATGTTAGGTTATTGCGGTCCCTGCTTTGTTTACAACCATGCACACCGACATTGTCCAATTGGATGTCAAAACCATTACTCACGCCAACATTCGCATGCTAATTATGTTTTAGGCAAATTTAATAGTTAGGGTTTTTTGTGTTTGTTATTAATTGTATTGCAAAAAGGAAAACTTCTATCCAGAGTACTTTTTGGGGTTTTCTTTACTTTGTGAATTAAAAAGAACGGCATGCTTTTAAGGGGTTTTCATTGTTGGAAGTCGCCAAAATAAGCATGCTCTACATCTGGGCTCAGGCTCCTAATCCTCTCTAAATAGTAATGAGGAGGAGGAGGGGTTGGTAATGGCTTTCGAATGGCAATGGGGTGGCAGTGTGGGTCCTGATTTAATTACTTCCATCGAACCCTCCTCACGCTGTTTCAAATCCCTTTCTCAACCTTCACCCCTTATTTTTCATTTAATGACATGCATATACCTCTAACCTCGAGGGTAGAAATTCTATGCTCCCCACTTTAAGCTGTTACTTCACCCCATAGGCTAGTGACCTCTCTTCCTTTGTAGCATCATTACTTCCTATCAATTAGTGTTAAAGACTTGTTTTCCTTAGTTTCTTTTTTGTTGTATACACTCAACTAGCAAAATTGTCCGTAGTATTCTAATTAGATCAGAATCAGAAGTGTCCACACAACATAAACAAAAGCATCAAAAGTCATCAACTGTAAAGATTAAATGCATTGAATTGCGCCTCGCAAAATATGATTGCAATTACCTTCGTTAAAGTTCTGCTCATTCTTAAATACAACAAAAACAGATAGCAATGAGGCAAGTGCAGTGATGCGGGGTTTTGAATTCATACAAAACTTATAAGTCTATGAAGGTATGATATATGTATAAATAATCTACTGTTTTTGTTTATTGAATTTTTCACCCGAATGGCGTTACTCCTTAAGCTACAGTATGAAAATATATATTTTGTTACTTGTTTGGGAATTTTTGTTGCTGCTAAATGTTATGAACTACTTTTCATTTCACTATTGTTACAATGCTCTTTTATTTTATTGCTCTATTATTGTAACTTAGGCCAGTCTCTAAGCACTATGTTGTAAATATATTTTGCATCTTTATTCAGACAGTCTTTTATCTTTTTTATCTTTTTTACATGTTCCATGTCTATTCTCGTTGCATTCACTGTTTTACCACGTTAATATCAATGACAATAAAGACAATTTTGTTGTTTTCTTAAGGGCTGTAACAATTGATAGAGTTCTTAAATTTCAAAGTTGTTGCCCGCAATTAACTTGATTTTGATTATTTGGTATCTCAGTGTAAACATGTTTGGAATTTATTGAGAAGAAATAAACCTTTTACTTGTGGGAGCAGAGCCGAGACTCTGGTGAAATAGGCATTTAAGAAGGCAGTATTTCATATATTGCACTGTGTTGATAATACCTCTTGGGTTAATCACTAGCAGTAAATATCCCACACCCCCACTGCTCGTGTCAAAGCCTCATTTAGCTATCAATTTGGACATTGCACACAACAAGCATTTTGTCTTATTGTTCGCAACGGTTTAGTTTGGTTGCAAACTACCAGTCCTCCTGCACACCTTACAATTGCCACAAAAATAAACTAATATTTTTCGCTCACATGCCACTTTCTAAACTGTGTTCCAGGCACAGGCGGGCCATTCAAAAGAGCCGGGGGTCAAAGGTGAGAAGAGCAGAGGGCACCATGAGCGAGCCGGGGCCACCCACTGCACCCGCTATGACCACCTCCACCACCACAACTGGCAACCCTGCAATCATCACTGCAACATTGTCCTGCTCCACCACGACAGTCGGCAGTAACACAGCTACATCATCTACCACCACTACTAGTGTTTCTGCTAGTAGTACTAATACCACTAGCAGCAGCAGCAGTAGTAGTAGTACTGGTAGCAGCACGAGTAGTAGTTGTAACACTACCACTGCAGCAAGACAGGCTGTCCCCCAGATTTCGGTTTATGGCGGGATCCCCGACAGGCAAACAGTGCAGGTGATTGCTTCCATCGCTGTGCTGGTGTAACTGAAAAATATGTTTATATTCCTTAAGGCTTTTAAAAACAATCAAATGGAGGAATTCCACTTTGCACTTTAGTGCTCTTGACACCCTGACCCCCAGGATTAGCCTACACAAAGGCTGAGTGAGGCCCCGCTTGACCTATTGGCGGGTTTCTTCTCAGTTCAGACCAGTACAAAAGTAAATTGCTTATTTATTCACAAAGAGAAGCAGCATTTGATTCCACTCAGTTTAAGAGGTTCAAAAGTTTTTGTATATTCAATGCAGACAAGTATTTCCTAAAATAATAAAAAAATGAAATAACTTTACCCACTGGCAATCCACAGGAAAACCAGATAATATTTTGTAGTATATGCCACAACTCAAGTTCAAAATACTGTTGTCGTAAACCACTCCTGAATAATCAGCTGTTGTTCGGTATTTCAAGAGTATCCACTTTGCCGATGCGGTTCACGCCTTTATTCTCTCAGATCAAACTTGTCTATTTACAGAAGCAAATACCGGATATTGTTGTTTTTGCATTAGCTTTGGGTGCAGCCTACCGTTTTTGTTTTTAATTTTCCCTCAGTTTCCTGAAGTTAAAATGTATTTCCATACCATAACAGTAGCACATTTGCTGAGTGTGTGTCAATAAAAATAGAGTAGTTACACAATAATGGTTTTTCAATTAGTATTTGTAACCTTCCATTGATTTTTTTTTAACCCCATGATATAGTTAGTATAAATTTGAGTTTCATATCTGAATACTGTAATATAATACAGCAGGGGTGTCAAACTCAATTATACAGAGGGCCAGAACTCAAACCACACCTTTGGTCGCGGGCCAAACAGGATAAATATTTATTGAATACACTTTCCTTTTTAAAGAAAAAAAATGAATAAATATGAATTTAAAACAGTCAGGAATATTACTCCAGAATAAACAAACTTAAACATTAAATTAATTAAAAATCTTTGCTCTCCATAAAAATATCTCCTGTCAAAACTATAGAAATTAAAATATGAAAAAAACAGATAATATAAAAAAAAATTGTGCTTTTCACTTTGGGAATTTGCTTTACTGAAAAACATCCTCATATTCTTCTTTAACTCGTCAACTTTCTGTATCTTTTCTCTGGATTCAAGGTTTTTGAACTTACTCTGAAGTTTCTTGTAATGCCGTTTTACATAAAATTCCTTAATTACGGCCACAAAATCTCCACAAATAAGACACACGGGTTTACCGGCAATGTCAGTTAACATCATTTTCTCGGCCATTGTGGTTTTTAGTATCAGAGTATAATTTGAAAGTTAACAGGGTTTCATAGACCCGGGCTATTATAGTAGATGTACATAAAAAGGATTTGACAGGCCGAATATAATTATACGCCGGGCCAGATGTGGCCCGCAGGCCCGCAGATGTGGCCCGCAGGCCGTGAGTTTGACACCTGTACAGTATCCACTATGATTTTGCAGTCTAAAGTTTACTGCTCTCTGTTCATGGCGATAAGTTGTCAAGGTGAACACATCTGACGCCCCGTTTCCTCAAACGGTTCCAGTTTTCATTCAAATAGTTTATAAGGACTAATCCATTGAATACATTGTTAGCTGCATTTTCTCACATTACTATTTTTGAAGCAAAAAAATAATCCACCTATAACTCACGAAAGTGTCAATTTAATCTTTCCTTACCTATAGCATTTCTTAACCCCAAAGTTAGAGTACAAGTACAACCCCTAGCAAAAAGTATGGAACCACCAGTCTTGGGCAAGCCCTCACTCAGACATTTTATTCTGTGTTGCTAGCGGTCGTATATACCTTGCTCTCGTTACACCTCTTTATATTTGTGTGATTGCAAGGTTTTCATTGATTTATTTTAGTGTTCCTGAATGCCAATATGTTGCATTTTGGAATGACCTTATAATTGTTTCATGTTGGTGAGTTTTTTTCTGCAGAATAAAATGTCTGAGTGTGGGCTTGCTACTTTTTGCAAGGAGTTGTATATACTTTGTTAACGTTACACGTCTTTTGTTGTCGCGCAGGTGATTCAGCAAGCGCTCCACAGGCAACCCAACACGGCAGCCCAGTACTTACAGCAGATGTATGCAGCCCAGCAGCAGCATCTCATGTTACAGACTGCAGCTCTCCAGCAGCAACACAACCTCAGCACTGCTCAGCTGCAGAGTCTTGCTGCTGTGCAGCAGGTGATAATGCCCCAAAAACATGTTTTGTATTCCCTTTTTACACACTTCTGTTTGTCTTAAATACATCTCGACCCTATGCCCACTTTGCAACAGGCCAGTATTGCAGCAGGTCGCCAGAACACCTCCCAGAATGGCACAACATCTCAACAAACAGGGTCAACTCAAACCACAGTAAGATACATTTTACCTCCACGTACATGGCTTTCACTTTGTTTAATGCGAAGCCACCATTTTGGGTAATTTCAGCACTCAAACATTTGTCAGCTACAAATATACACCAACGAGCCCAAATTATGTATCTTGAATAGATCCATCCATCCATTTTCGCCGCATAACCCCGATATAATCACAGTGGTGCTGCTGTGGGCAGGGGGGACACCCTTAACACAGACACATACAATTCACTCGCTCATTCATACCTAGGGACAATTTAGACCGGCCAATCAACCTGACATCCATGTTTTTGGAACGTGGGTAGGAAACGCAAAAACCCATGCAGGCACGGGAAGCACATGCAAACTCCTCACGGGGAGACCATGATAGCTGAAATTGAACCCTCGATTTCAGCACCATGTGGCTGCGTACTAACCACCTCCTGAATAGATTATGCATATTTGTAAAGCTGTTATGTATTTGCCTTTTTTCCTATGACTTCTGACAATCATCCAAACTTCAACCCCCCACCAGATAAACCTGACCGCCTCACCAGCGACTGCACAAATGATCAGCCGTGCCCAGACTATCACGTCTGCTCCTACAAGTGTTTCCCAGCAGGCTGTTCTGCTGGGCAGTCAATCTAGCCCCACCCTCACTGCCAGCCAGGCACAGATGTACCTCCGTGCACAAATGGTGGGAACGTAGAAAACACTACAAAGCCTTTTTTAGTTGTCCACCAGATTATTCCTTCTAACTTGAGTTTTTAAGACATCACCTTCATTTTAGTAAAACTGAATGCTTGGGTTCTTGAATGCCGTTTAATGTTAATATGATGTCAGGTCCAACAGAACAATGTTTTCCAAGCGCAGCAGAGCAACTTGGTTCAAGTGGCCAGGAGTTTGGGCCGAGCTGTCCCACTGTCGCCACAGCTGATCTTTACCCCGACAGCTACAGTGACAGCAATGCAGTCCGACAGTCCTGCGCAGGTATGCTTGTTTTAACCGTTTAACCACTTCTCCAAGTGTTCTGTGCAAAAAAACAAAACAAAAATCAGTGTTCATTGTAAAAACATAAATGACCTGTTAAGGAAAAACAATGTAATGATTGTATTGTGCATAATATTTTTTTTTAGCAATCTGGGACACTTTTGTAGTCACCCTGAAAATGGAATACATTTTCCTTAGAGCCTACTTTAATTAGGGTCATGTACTATAATTGAACAATCCCTTTTAGTAAAGGAAAAATGTAAAATCACTCAGAAAGTTGGACCCAAAGTTAAGACCCCTAAAAAGGGAACTGTGATGGTAGACATGTTATCCACCACACAGTGGTCAAATTATTCTTATTGTGTATACAATACACAACCAACAGAATAAATACAACAAAATACTCTACCTTTGCAACATTCAGATTCAGATTCAGATCTACTTTATTGTCATTCTAGTACACGTGTATATAGAACGAAATGTCGATACATCTGACCCGCACAGTTTCCTCGAATGTACAGATATAAGTAAAAGTTGTATTGTATTATGGCTACGTATAGTATTTTACCATAGTGCCGATAGTGCAAGAGGAGTAGCTAACCAGATGTGCAAAATGGGCATTCAGGTTAACAAGTCAGGTAAACAGTAACATTAACACTGTAACAATAACGCTGTAAGTACAATAGTGCAGAGAGCAAATGTGCAAGGAGTGGCAAGCTATAAAGAACTGCCAGTAGTGCAAAAAGTCAGATTAGCAGCCGTTTAGATTTAGGTTAACTATATGTTAGATTGACCATTTAACAGTCTAATGGCCAGGGGGACTAGACTACTGCGGAACCTGGTGGTCCTGCACCGCACACTGCAACATGCTTTCAAATCAAACACAAGTCTTAAGATTTGAGGTGTCCCTAATGGTATTCTTGGAGAAAATAACAAATATTGTGTGTACATGTGTGCAAAAACAATAAAAATCAGACAACTCTCAAGCAATTTGACAAATTGAAGTTAGTCAATTGACAAAGTGTGTCAAGTGCATCTGCCTTCTGCATTGAATTTTAGAAAGAAGAGCACAGAATCAACAACTGCTAAGTCAGCAAAAATGTGAACTTTAAATATGCGTTCGAGGATTCCATCTGTGGCCTAAAAACATGCTGATGTATTAAAAGTACTGTTTTTGAATTCAAGGCTCTACAACGGACAACTGTTTAGCACATATGCATTACAGGGAAGAGGTCTTGGCTTTAAATTATTAGTCCATACTTTGAGTGTAAAGTTTGCATGACAAGATTGTTCTTTTGTCCATTGCCCAGAGTTTTCTGTAAAACTTTATCATTTCCATTCTTCATTTAAGGATTAGTTTTCAAGATATCACAGTGTAGTGGACTTTTCCTCCATCAAATGTTCATTTATCCATAAAAGCATTAAAGATATTCTTTAGTCAACACTGTGAGAACAAGTTGTATAGAAAATCAAAATATAATTAACCAGTAAATATAAACATGTTTGTTTTCTTTTAAGAATCAGGTTCAAAATTTGGCAATACGCAGCGCACCGGGATCCATTACATCCTCCTCCCAGACTCAGGCGCTGCAGGCTCTAAGTCTTAAGCAGAGCCCTGTGCCGATCCAGCCTGCCTCGCATGTCAAGAACGCCAGCCAGGCAGTGCAAGCTTCTGTGGGATTTAAGTCTGTCCGGTCGGAGAGCCCCTGCGAGTCAGGAAAAAAAGGGGATACCGCGGTAGTCACGGAGGCCCGAGCCATTAACATGAGCCGCAATGTCACGGCAGTCAGTGCACAGCCTCTTATGAGTCCAGGTGAGCATGTGGAAACCTTCTTTGTTGTGTGCATGTTTTCCAATTTCCTTTCATGCTCAAGTTTAGTCCTTTTAAACTAATCTAATACTGTTTAATATTAACAGAGGTTGTGTATAATGTGAAGGCAGTGACCCTATTTTGAATTTAAACCTTTTGTGCTTAAAATAATTGCTTTTTGGGGGGTGCGCAGTAGGGTGGGCAATGAATTTAAATGCTTCTCGTTCAAAAGTCGCGGCAGGCTCATGACTCACTGATTCACTACTTTGCATTCATGAAGTGTCACATTGGGCTTGCTGGCCCTTCTTGCTCTTGTTGGCGCTGGCTTCAGGGAAACTTACTGATCTGGCAGGGAGTTGTGCCCAGACTAACATTAACAGGACCATAAACATAACAATTCACCCTTTTTTAAACTCTGTAGGCCAAAACAAGATCCATTTCGTCTTACCGTGCTGAAGCCTTACCTTCCCCATTAATATGTATGTATTTATAATCTATATATATATATATATATATATATATATATATATATAAATATATATATATATATATATATATATTAATGTATATATTTATATATATTTATGTGTGTATTTGTATATGCGCATGTGAGTGTATGTTTATATATGTAAGTACTGTAAATTTCGGACTATAGGCGCACTTGATTATAAGCCGCACCCAGTACATTTTATAAGAAAAACAACAACTTTTTTTACATACATAAGCCGCACCTGACTATAAGTCACAGGTGCCCATTTGATATTTACGAAAAAAGACGGTACAGAGAAAGAGTTTTAACAATATAAGGTACCTTAACCCCTTAACAGTGGGTTGCCGGAGTTTTGATTAACAAATAAGTGTCTGTACGATGTCACCAGTCACCGAAATACATCATGCTTAAACTCTTGGGATTCAAGATATGATATGTTGATGACCATTTCAAAATATGCTCATCAGAGAAACGTCAGGATCAGTCTGAATCAAGATAAAACTATGAAACAGAGGTAACTCAACAATTGGTTCCGTGGGCCATTTCCACCTTTGAATGTCCGCGAAAATTGCTTCGTTACATCAAAGACAATCCATGGAATCCAACCGTGTAAAATATTTACTCTTAAACACACAATTATACCGACAGATGAATAGGGATCCACCTTAATCATTTCTGCTTCGTTGGACGTTGCTTCTTGTAATCCGTTGGTTTCGCCACATTATTTCCCATTACAATTAAACACTCGTAAAATTAGTCCCAGTGTGGTAGTTAGCACTCCACTTTCGATTGACACCTTTTCCATGACGAGGGTTTTGTTCGTGCTAGTTTTATTCAAAGAATTTACATTAATTCGGATCTTCCTTGACACATGTAATTCACGTGTCTTACTTTTACTGCTCGGGCGCCCCTTTTGGCGGTTAGAAAAAAACGCATAAATTGGCAGCATCGTTGCATAAGCCGCTGGGTTGAAAGCTTTGGGAAAAAAAACGCACTTTACGGTATATGTATATCTATATATGTATGCAGGTCTACTTTGTGTTAGTATACCTGTTAATTACTATTGACCCCAGATAATGATCAGATTAATAAAGTGGTGATTACTAAATGTATTTGAGTTGAATTAGAGCAAGCACCTCTGAAGTTGGATGTGGATCTTTGGTGCTCCCTAGTGGCTCCCTGGTGCTTTTTCAAAAATGTTTATGAAAGATGCTACAGTTTTTGTAGAACAGGGGTCAGCAACCTTTTTGGTGTGGAGTGCCACTTTCAAATTTCCTTGTTATCAGTGTGCCACACCAAGATTAGACTCGAAGAACATTTTTTTTATATCCAACTGAGCTGTCATTTTACACTAGTCCAAATTCAGATTCAGATTCAGATTCAGATCTACTTTATTGTCATTCTAGTACACGTGTATACAGAACGAAATGTCGATGCATCTGACCCCCACAGTTTCCTTGAATGTACAGAAATAAATAAAGTTGTATTGTATTTTGGCTACGTATAGTATTTTACCATAGTGCCGATAGTGCAAGAAGAGTAGCTAACCAGATGTGCAAAATGGGCAGTCAGGTTAACAAGTCAGGTACACTGTAACATTAACACTGTAACAATAACGCTGTAATTTACCATAGTGCAGAGAGCAATGTGCAATGAGTGGCAAGCTATAAAAAACTGCCAGTAGTGCAAAAAGTCAGATTAGCAGCCGTTTAGATTTAAGTTAACTATATGTTAGATTGACCATTTAACAGTCTAATGGCCAGGGGGACTAGACTATTGCGGAGCCTGGTGGTCCTGCACCGCACACTGCAGAACCTCTTCCCAGAGGCTAGCAGAGTGAACAGTCCATGATGGGGGTGAGAGGGGTCCCCGGTAATGATCTTAGCATGGGATAGGCAGCGCTTCTGGCCAATGTCCTGAATGGAGGGAAGTGTAGTCCCGATTATTTTCTCTGCTGTCCTCGTTACCCTCCTCACACTACCCCAGTCGGTAGCGCTGCAGCCTCCACACCACACAGAGATACAGCTGGTCAGGATACTCTCTATGGTGCCCCTGTAGAATGTGATGAGGGAGGGTGGGGGCAGGTGGGCTCTCCTCATCCTCCGCAGGAAGTACAGGCGCTGCTGTGCCCTCTTAACCAGTGATGCAGTGTTCACGGACCAGGTGAGTTTGTTTGTAATGTGCACCCCTAGGAACTTGATACTGCTGACAACTTCCACAGCCTTGTTGTTGATGCAAAGTGGGGCATGGTTGGGCTGGTTTTTCCTAAAGTCGACAATGATCTCTTTAGTTTTGTCAACATTCAGGACCAGGCTGTTGTCCCTGCACCAGCCCACCAACTGCTCCACCTCCTCTCTGTAGGCTAGGTCGTTGTCATCCCTGATGAGGCCCACCACTGTTGTGTCGTCAGCATACTTCACGATGTGGTTTGTGGCGGACCTAGGACCAAATATACGACATGGATAGACATTGAAATCGTATAACTGACCTATTTATCTAGCACTATTCTATTCACTATTCTTGTTCATCAATAAACTAAAAAATGAATGTGAGCAACACGTGGAAAGGCCTGTAGACATCCATTACTTCAACTTTTGACCACAAGAATCAAACATTCCTTATCAACAATGGACTACAATCAAAAAGCAAGTGATATGGACAGCTACCATACTAATCACCAATGAAATCTTATAGCAGAAAATATCAAATTGAAACACACACGCTTTCTGCCAGCCCCTCCGCTTGACGTTCAACACTTCTGGCTGACATGGGGATGTGTTCTATTCTTGTTTTCGATTGTCTATTTGTTAGGCAAGCCACCAAACAAAACATCCGAGCTCGAAAAGAATGCTTCTTTAATATATTTGCATTAAGTAAAAGATTTTCCGTGCTTTGCTATGCAGTGAGCAATGGCGTTTTTAGCAGTGACAATGGTTTTCAGGGTCTGTGTTTGTTTGCCAAAACTGGACAGAGCGCGTTTTAATGTCTTTGTCTCATCAGACTCGTCCTTGAATTCATTTTCATGATTTGTTACGTATTGACGTTTAACCCTTGATGTGCGAGGTACAACGCTCTCGAGGCATAATGCACAAACAGCACTGTCATTTTTTTTGCACATAACCCCAGTCATTTGCCCACGCTGGCTGAAAAGAACGATATTTTTTTGCTGGAGGAGCCGTCATAATTCATTTGTTTATTGCGCGCCTGTATTTCGTTGGCTGGGTTCTAACACGGATCGCTCCTCTCCTCGGCGCCACGCAGACACACGCTCACCATAGGAGCAAAGGAGGAGGGGCACAACCTCTAAACAACACGGTGTGCAACTGAAAATGTCTAAATTTCAAGTTAATGCGCTTTAAAAAAAAAAAAATCATTATTATTTTGCCGTGCGCTCGCGTGCCAGCAGTGGCACGCGTGTCACAGGTTGCCGACCCCTGTTGTAGAAGGACAATTATGATACAAACATTTAACCTTTTTTATAAAAAAATAATAGTAATTTACAGTATACATGCAGTATGCGTTTACTTTCCTTATAAGGTGTACTGTATATAAAGCTTTTAAATATTAGCATTTCTAAACATAGGATTTTTTTTGTCTTTTGTTTGGTCTAATATGGCTTCTTTAACATTTTTGGTTGCCACCCCAGATTTAGAGGGTCTTATACACCATATCTAAGGAAAACAATAGAAATGTGTAGGATGAGTAAAAATAACATAGTTTGGCTTTATTTTAAATGTTGACTGCACAGTGCCGTTTAGTCATGAATAAAAAGAAAGAAAACTCTTATTTGATTACAGCTTTCACACAAATTCAACCCCACTCGCTGGTTCAACAACACAAGCAGCAGCAGCAGTTTGTGGTCCATCACAGCCAAAGTTCCCAACGGGCTTCTGGGCAAATGCTGCAGACGGCCTCCGTTCAGCCGTCACCACACCCCGTTCCCGTGCTACCCAAACCAGCACTTCATCAGACCGCCGCGCCCAGCCAGCATGCCACCATCTTTCACTCCACCATAAGCCCTCACACGCTTCAACCTGCACCTTCATCTTCCGCATTGACGAGTCAGGCCAAAGCTCAGCCAGTGCAGCTTACAGCCATCAACCTACAAATTCATCCCACGGTAAGAACTGTCCGATGCCCAACAAGTGAGTCAACTAAAGGCATGTCTACGTGCACATCTCTTTACTAAGATATCCTTTTCACACAGAAACCCAACAAAAAGCTAATATTGTGAAAATGGTATACAGTGGAACCTCGGTTCTCGACCATAATCCGTTACAGAACCCTGTTCGAAAACCGATTTGTTCGATCACCGAAATCATTTTTCCCATTAAAAATAATGTAAATCGTTTTAATCCGTTCCAACACCCTGAATGTTTACCTTGAATGTTTAACGTAAAGCTAACCCAGGCTAATCGTACGTTCGTGTTATCGTAATCTTCCGTACAAAAGATTAAGCTAACATGAACGTGTAAAAATAAAAAGAGGATAAAGAAAATTATTATGAATAGGATTTCTTACCTTTGTGGTGGTCAGCAGAAGGCGCAGGTGGACGGTGGGCAGAGGAAAATCATCCAAAGTTTTTCAACCTCTTCCAAAACTTGCGGCCGTTGCTTGCTTATAGCACTCACTCCCTTAGCCACATCACTAGATTTCACAGCCTCCTTATTCTTTAGTATCGTACTGATCGTAGATTTAGCCATGCTGTATTCCCTAGCAAGATCAGACACTCGCACACCTCCTTTATATTTTGCTATTATTTCTTTCTTAAATGCAATAGTTGTATGCACTACTTTTCATTTTTCACCTGTAGCAACTTTGCGGCTTGCACTGACTTTCTTCGGAGGCATAATAGGTGGCTAAAACACCCGTACGCCGCTCAGCATCGCACCCTGGCGTACGCACTCACGCATTACCGGCGTTTGAACTCCGATTTTTTTGACCGAACAGCGAAGCAAGAATTTCTCAAAATTTTTGGTCGGACTTCGATTTGTTCGAACTGAGAGGCGTTCGAAAACCGAGGTTCCACTGTACTTTAGTGATTAGTAAGTAAGGCTTATTTGAAAACCATAATTATAATGAAGGACCAAACATTGAAAACGTAACTGAAAAAATACATTGATGCACAATGACATAGTCTTACAAACTTTTGGTTGAAAAACAGTTTGATCTGGCAAATCAGCTAATCATGGTACCATAGCAGTGTTCATTTTACCTTTGAAAAGTGATGAGTCCCGGGGGCTCGCATGATCAAAAATCTATGGGTCCCAACAGAGATCTATGGGTCCCCAAAATTTTGTGTTATCGAGGTTGAAATTGTAAATTGGTGACAAATATATAATAAAAATCTATATATTCATTCAGTTTTAATCATCAAATTATTCATTCATTTTCTGCATCAAATTATTGTTGGTAATATACTTCCTTTTTTTCTTAACTTCTTTATACAACATAATTATTCGGAATATAATGCATCAAAGCAAGTGAGCCGTTTGAGAGCAGGCTCTCTTAAATGAGATGAGCGGAAAAAGCCGGTTCTCTAAAAAGAGACGGACTTTTCACCACACAACTCGAGATCGGCGTGCAGACGAAAACTCGAACCGTGAGACCAAAACAACATCTGCCGGATCTGCCTGACAAAAAGTTTGGAGTGCGGTAAATCTTTGTTTTAAAAAAAAATGTAATCGGGTAATAATGACAATTTTGTGTCAAAAAAGTTGCGTCCCGGGGACGCACGTTGATTTGAGACTATGCGTCCCCAGCAAAAATGATGCGTCTAGGACGCGGGCAAACGAGAACACTGCCATAGCTCCCTTATCAGTTAGGTTGGTGTAGCCACAAAGAACGAAATAGAGAAACAAGAAAGGCCCTTCTACTGAGTAAAAAAAATCTATCACCTAGGACCGTTGTTTCTTTTGGTTTTGCAGGCTGCCCGAACACTGGTTCAGGAGTGTAAAGACAAGCCAACATCACTAGTGGTGAGAGAGACGAGTGCAGCCTCTACCCCACAGCACCAGCAACAAAAGCCGCCGCCCCTGCCAGCACCAACTCCCCGACCACCACAGCAGCAAAGTACACCATCACAGCCTAGAAAGCCTGCAGATCAACCTAAAGCTGACCCAGTGCCCCAAAATCAACTACTCGGTAAAAGGAAATTTATAAATCTGACAATGTTTTTCCAAGAAATGAATTGAAAAAAATGAATACCTCAAATCTTAGCAGATAAAGTAACCAACTCCCGCTCTGAGATGAAACGTTTACTTTAATTTTTGTTGGCTATTTTTTATCCACATGAATTGTCATCTTCATTGAAAGATACCAATTCACAGGATTTAGAAATGTATTCTCGCACAGAACTGTTTTTGGTTTCAATTGGGCACAGAATTTATAGTGTTCCTGCTCTCTATTATGCAAAAATGTTGCAAAATATTCCACGCTCCGGTTCACCCATTCGACTTGTTTTCTAAAGACCTGTGATGTGTTTGAAGGATCAAAACGAATTTTTAAAGGACATCTCATTAGCACAACATGTGAGGCGGCCTCTGAAACGGCAAATGTCGTAAACAACAATTGCATACAACTCATTTCGGCTTAGGGGTAAGCGATTGTGGCTTTTCTTTTGTGTTTTTTTTCCCCCGTGATGCGGTTGGGATAATTTTTGTCCAGCTATCTCCCCGCTGGGCTCAGGGCTGCCGTTACCTTTCCTTTTTTGTTCGCTCTTGGTTGGCTCTCGTTGGCTGCCCACTGTGTGTTGTTTTGCAAACTTGCCTGGCGTTAGCGCCAGTTTTACCGTGTCCCTTGGTTTATTCCCGGCCGGCTTTGCGTTTATCGCCGTAGCTATTGCCGCTTCGCCTGGCTGCTCTCTGGGTGTTTATTTTTCGGCCAGCCTCTTGTTCTTCCGCCGAGGCTGCTCCTTTTGGCAGCTTGCTCTTTGTTGAACCATTATTGTATCCATTGCAAGAAAACCTCTGTATCTCCACAAAAACTACCAAAAACTCTTAAAATACTCATAACCTTTTTGACTAAATAACTCGTAAAACAATATGGTGAGTGATTTGCAAGGGTGCTGGTGTTCCTCCAATGACGTCACAGATCAGGATAAGAAAAACAAGACATGTTGTCTTCAAACTGCATCATCTCAGGAAATAATTGGAACATACTAATTAAATATATAAAGGTATTTTGGATTTCCTCACTTTTTGCATGTTTAAGAATTAGGGAATACCTTTAGGAGTGCTCCAAGGAGCTCCCGTAAAAGAAATATATTATCCATTCACACATGACTTTGGATTTATTTTCCATCACAGCAGCCAAGAGGCCTGCACCTGCAACTGAGGGCCTACCTTCACCTGTTACTTCAGGGAACGAAAACCAGACGCCCCATGTGACTGCGGTTACAGCGCTTAACGGGGAGAGCAAGCCACCGCAGGCCATTGTCAAGCCACAGGTCCTCACGCATGTTATCGAGGGATTTGTCATCCAGGAAGGCGCTGAGCCTTTCCCAGTGTGTGTAAGTGGAAACTCAATCCCAATCCCAATCCCAATCCCAATCCCAAGTGTGGCAACTACGTCATTATCAAACATGTCCAGCCAGATTGGAGTAGACCAGCCCAGAGTTGTTGAGATTGTTCTTGTTCTTTTGTCAATCTCATGGCCTTACGTATCATTTTATGTGGCACGTGAGAGCTTAAAAGTTCTGAGCGCCTAAAAAATATATATGTAAAAGGACTACATTTCCCACAATGTGTGCCACTATGACCACCATGAAGTGACTGCTCAGCGCCAGTATACGGCAGTGTTTCCTTATCAATTCCGATGAGTAAAGTTGAGGCATAAATTATCCCCAAAATGTTCAATAAGATTTTCTTATTTTCTTATATTTAATTTATAACATATAATTATATTGGTGTTCCTCCGATGACATCTTAGGGATATTTTTCTATTGCTACTGTAATGTTCAATAAGTAATACATTCAGAGTTATTTTACAAGAGTAGTTACCACTTATTTACATATGTGGCCCTAGTGAAAATGAGTTGGACACTCGTGCCTTAAAGGGACAGTATGATCCGTTTGCGTCTCCTACTGGTAAAATCCGTCATTAATTAAAAAAACAATATAGATTTAAGCAATGAGCAAATAATATATATACATGCATTTTTTTTAAATACCCATAGGTCAAGAAGTTGCATTTATTTTATATAGATTGAGCCTTGCCTAGGGGGAGCTGATGTCATTGTCTACCATCTTGCTGCTACGTGTACTCCAAAAACTTCAAGCAGGGCTGCGCAAAATAGTGTGGGAAAAAATGGTGTGGTCTAGTCACTCTGAGTCTCCGACTCTTTGTCTTCCTTGTGTTTTTTAACACTAATTTTTAGTAGCACTACACGAAACAGGAACATCTCGTGGCCAAATTACACACACTGTCCCTTTAAGGTAAGCTTACAACCAGCAAACAGGAAACAGGCATTCCTCCTGTTTTGTTTCACTTCTGAAAAGAAAATTATTTGTGATGCGCATAGAGTATTTTATTAAGCAAATATAATTTTCTTGTGGAATGAAACATCTGTTGTGTCAAAGTCTTGTCAGTATTTCGAGAATGCAAAATATGATCTGTCCATTGGACATGTTTCGACAACATGTCTTAAGCTGTGTGAGCATCCAAAGGTTGATTTGCATTTTTGTAAAACCAAACAAGTACTACTGGTGGCTTGGCTGAAAATGTGTAGAAAGGGTGTGACTGGGTATTCAATGCAGTTCAATTTAATGAAGTATTCTTTTATATATCACATTCATCAAAAATTGTGCTCATCTTAAGAAGTTATTGTAATTTATTCTTGTTGTAATAATTCGAATACTTTTGCATCAACAGGTTGAGCGTCTCCCCATTCTCATCAATAGCCCCAAAAAAACGGACAGTCAGCTCTCCTCTGACCCCGACAAAACTCCTGTCAGCAATGCGGCAAACTCTGATTCCGAGCCCGAAGACTTAAATCAGACAGGTGAAGCGCACTTTTTTTCCCTCAATCGAACCGTTTTTTTACCGGGACTGTGTACATATACTCTCCTTGAAAGAGAATTTAACTCTGACAGTTTTAATACCGTATTTTTCGGACTATAATTCGCACAAGCCAAAAAATGCATAATTAAGAACAAAATAGAATAGAATATACCTTTATTGTCATTGTTACAAAATGGGTTAACATTGTGACAACGAAATTGGGCATGACACTCCAGTTTCACACATTCACAGTGAGGTAAAAAACCCAAGAAGATAAAGGAACAGAGAAGATAAGGTTATAAAACAAAGAAGATAAGGTTATAGTTATAATTTACACAAAATTTACACAAGAAATGTCGGCATGTAGGATGTTACATACAGTTTGGTATCGTAAGGGTTTGTGCAATATGCATTTGGTGCAAAAATGGTCATCATAGTGCAAAAAAATAGTCAAGGAAAAAAACATATACGAGTATAAATCATACCCTCAGCCAAACTATGAAAAAAAGTGAGACTTACAGTCCGGATAAAAGGTTATATCTGATGACCGCGCCCACCCCAAAAACCCCTGTCTCAACAAGGAATTTCAATTTGTTATCTCAAACAAAAATTGTGTGTATTCCCAATGGACACACTATTCATTTTTGCTTTATGGCTTTTTATTACAGCACAAAATAACCAACATCAACCACTAATTAACAACAAACTTTTTGCTGAAAAACGCTATGCAATACAATAATATACTGTATGTTGTACATGGTACATGGAATGCCTCTCATCAGTGTTTCGCACGTTTCATGTTGACCAACGTTTGATTACCACAAAGAACCTGAATAATGATTTTTCATGCGTCTCAACAGACAAGGATCAAGAACCCAAACTGACCTGTGAATATTGCGGCTGGGTGGACTTTGCCTACACGTTTAAGGGTTCTAAGCGCTTCTGCTCCATGGTTTGTGCTAAGAGGCAAGTCAACCTTTAAGTTTTTAATCACATTCGCAAAACAAAATTTTAGACACAAGCAATGTTCCCTCTAATTTTCCACGGGTCAGAGCGTTCACACAAAGTCGGTGAGCAACGCTTGAAACAACAGTGAGCAAGAGCAATCCCAAGTGTGGCAACTATGTCATTATCAAACATGTCCAAAACTTGACAATTTGCTGAGTTTCCGGCAATGCAAAATTATTTTTCTCTTTTGAATGAATTGACTCATCTACTATTGCAAAGGTTGTACGGCCTACAAACGTCGTTTGTTCTTACAATTCTTTCACAAGATATTCATTTCTTTTTATTTCCTGATATATTTTGTCGCATAATATTAACATTTTTGGGGGGCTTATTTAGTCGGGTGTAAGTAAGACCTGTACTTAATCACATTTTTTAGTAGAAGTACAATGTTGGCAACAAGATTCACTTGATATAATTGGAAATTATTTCAATGCAACACAAACATTTTCTTCTTTTTTCTGTGTTTTCTACTTTTTTGTTACTTTTTTCTTTTTGTTCTCTATTTACTTTTTTCCTACATTTCCTTCTTTTCATTTTTTTTCTGGCTTTTTTTCTAAATGTTTCCTTCTTTTTTTCTCTTCATTTTGTTTCTTTTTTTCTCAGCTTTTCACTACTTTATCATTTTGATAATAATATTAATAATATAATGTAATAATATTTGGTCATGTTGGGATTAAAAAAGCAAAAACAACCTGAAGAGCCGTTTAGGACCCAAAAGAGCCGGTTCTTTTTAGTAAGCCGAGCCGAAGAAGCCGGTTCTCTACTAACTTTACTCAACTTCTTCCTACTTCGACTCGACTTCAAAATACCGCATTTAGGACACAACATTAGGGGAACCCGTGTATTTTTACCTTCATGCACTGAAATTTTGACTTAAGTCGCTTCTTAATTAGTAATTTTGTGCCCTCATTTTTGTGCGCTGGCTAGATTTTCTTGTGCGCTGTGAATGTGTGAGCAGTGCGCAATTGCGCACGCGCGCAGCTTAGAGGCAACACTGGACTCAATCCTATTTTCCATTTCAGAAATGCTCCTCAGAGATCCTTCTAAAAGTATTTTATGCAGCTCTGTTTTCTTCTCTTAGAATAATCGAAATTTGTTTCCCCCCAAACTTGCAGGTACAATGTGGGCTGCTCAAAGCGCATGCGAATGTTCCGAAACGAGAAGAACAAACCGGCGAGTCGCTGGCAGCGGAGAAGTATAGGCCGGCCAAGCATCGACGCAAAAAAACGGGTATGCAACATGTTAACAATGCAGAACACGCTACTTTTTTACTTTGTTGGAGGACTTTCCTTTGGGAATGTGGTATTTGACCAGTATGCCAAAACACTGAAGCAACAAACAACTGTAACGAGCATTATTCTTTATCCTCTGGAAAAAATATCACCATATATACTTCATATGAACTTAACTTGGGTATAAGCTGACCCCTTAAAACTGCTTCAAAATAGCCACATAGTAAAATAAATGGAAATAAACGAGTATACCTACCTGTGGAACTGACAGATTAATTTGGGATATTAATCTTTGGCTGATATGAGAGTCAAGGAAGATGCAGGTTTGATATCAACAGGAGGCCTCCAGTAACCGCGGGGAGAAAAACGGACCCACTCCATTGAATGACTCCCTTTCTCTCACCGTGGCCCAGTGACCTGAATGTTTTTATTTGGAAGAAGTCAAGCAGTTGTAAAAACATACCAAGATGACTTTCCTGTATCCTTCAAAATAAAGACTGAAAGTGTGCATATATTTTAAACAGAATCATATAAAAGAGTAGAAAAATAGAGAATAAGTAATAAAAATAGTATGAACTCAAGTATATTCCATCAGAGCCATTTGTGACGTGAATAATAGAGATAATAGAGAAAATTACAAATAACTAGATTTAATATACCTTACATTTCCCCCCTGTTGTAAATTTCGAAGAACATCCGTGAAAACAATACCAGAGGTTTCAAGTTTACACATCATTAAGAAATCCAACAGGTAGGTAGCTTTGTGGAGGGGCGAAAAACCTTCGTAAAGGAAAAAATTCCCCTCCTCCCACCTCGTTTTTATGAGGTCGAGAGTGTTTCTTATAAAACATAGAAAACATAGTAGTAATAAGTGATGGTTAACTATAAGAATCATAGCTAAAACAAACAAAAACCAAAACACACAAAAAACAAAAAAAAAACGAAATCCTGCCTGCGCGTTGGTCCCCACAGGGCCTAACCCGAGCCTGTGTGACATCGTAGGTCGCCTGCCGACGACGGTGTAAGCAGGGGCCCGACCGGCCTTACCCACTCGGATCTTCGTGTGTCAGTGGTGTATACAGTGAGGGGGTTTTCCCTTTTAGTTGGTAGGGATAAGTCCATTAGACAACGCTGTCTGGGTCAGTATCATCATCATCAGAGTATTGTGGGACAGAAATCAATTTGTAATGGTACATATGAGCAATAAACATTCTTGACACCATCTTCTTTGTCATGGGCACGATGCAGCAAGAACATACGCCACACAGGAGAATAAAGATCACTAGGATTCCGACAAATGGTACCAGGATCTTCACCAGAATCTGGGACCAGCTGCCAGAGTACAGCCAATCGAGCCATCTCGGCTGAACGTCCTTCTCCTGAGTCAATGTGTTTTCATCCGGGATGTAGGTGCAGAAGTGTTCTCCTATCAGTGCACATACACCACCTTGACCAGGTGTATTCCACTTCTATTGGCTTTATGACAGGACATGTCGTTTGTTGGCTTTCTGGACCCCAAATTTTCGTGCGGATGTTGGCTTGCATCGATTGGGCTGGCAAGAGGAGCAGGGTGAGGATGAATCCCCACCCTAGGATGGTGACAAGCATGTTTATTTGAGTTCGGTGATTTTTTTGCAGTGACTCTGGTGAATCCAGGTGTCTCTTTCAGCTATCTTTATAGCTGTCGGCGTGGTGAGCAGGACTGTATATGGCCCGTCCCAACGTGGACTGGACCAGCTCTTTCTTTTCACCACTTTTACGAGCACCAGGTCACCAGGAGTCACTGTCTCCTGAAACAAAGGAATAGAACCAGGCGGCAGATCATTTGCAGACACAACTTGTTTCTCTCTAAATAGTTTACATAACCACTCTGTCATTGGATCTGCTTGGTTTTTTTCTTCTGAGAATGGCTGACCTTCCCACATTGGAAGGTGGAAAGGTCTGCCATGCACAGCCTCAAATGGTGTGATGCCTGTGTTTATTGGTGTAATTCTCATATATGTTTTAACTAGACTTAGACATTCAGGCCATGGTTTGCCTGTTTCTTCCATTGTCTTTTTGAGTCTTAGTTTAACTGTCCCGTTAGTTCTTTCAACAAGCCCTGCACTCTGTGGATGATAGGAACAGTGGTATCTGAGTGTTATACCCAGATGGGTAGCCATGTTGTCAATAATGTCATTGACAAAATGGCTGCCATTATCACTCCAGAGCACTCTTGGAATGCCATGCTCTGGGATGATGTGTTTACAAATGGCTTTGGCAACTGAAAGTGCATTGTTATATTTTGACGGTACAATTTCTACCCACTTTGAAAACGAATCAACAAGCACAAGACAGTATTTATATGGACCACTTTTAGACAGTTCAATGTAATCCATATGTACGATTTCAAAAGGGTAAGTCCCAGCTGGGGTCTTCCCTCGTTTTGGCCTAATGTTACCTTGGATGTTGTGTCGGCAACAAACCAAACAAGATCTACAAAAATTTTTAAAATAGGTCTGTAATCCTAACGGTACTATAAATGCTTGTCGTACCACGGAACACATCCCCGGTGTTGAGACGTGGCTTTTACCATGACTCAAAATAGCGACCGCGTGATACAGACTGCGGGGAATGACGGGTTTGTTGTCTTTTTGAAAAAGTCCTTCAAGAGTTCTTGTGACTCCCATGTCCATCCATTGTTGCTTTTCTTTGTCAGGTGCATTGTCTTGCATGTCTATTAAAATTTCTGTTGGAATATGAGACGAATTTTCTTGATTCGTTTGGGTGAAAGTATCTGATTGTCGAAGTGCAGCTTTTTTCGCAGCTGCATCAGCTTTTGCATTTCCAAGTGAAACAGGGTCTTTGTTTGTTGTATGTGCTTTGCATTTGCACACTGCTAATTTAGAGGGCAGTAGTACTGCTCTCAACAGTTCTGTTAGCAGTTTTGCATGTTGGACTGGTTTGCCGGATGAGGTCTTCATTCCTCGTCTTGCCCATATGGTAGCAAAGGTGTGGATGGTTGAAAAGGCATACTGGCTATCTGTATAGATAGTGACAGGTTTGTCTTTGAACAGTTTACAGGCTTCTGTCAGGGCAATTATCTCTGCAGCTTGAGCTGAGTAGTTGCTGGGCAGTGGTTCAGATTTTAAAGTCTTCGTCTGGCTGACCACTGCATAGCCTGGGTTGTTCTGTCCAAACTGGTCTTTGCCTGATGATCCATCCACAAAAATGGTGTCTCCTTCGTCGAGTGGTGAGTCTTTGAGATCTGGGCGAGGTTTGTAAACCTCTTCAGTCTTTTCTGTACAGTTATGCGGTTGTCCATCTTCTTCTGTAGGTAAGAGGGTTGCTGGGTTGAGGGTGTTACACCTTTTGATGGTTAGGTGAGGTTGGGATAATAAGACAGCCGTCATTGCTATGTGTCTTGCTGGGGACAAGAATGACATCTTTGTTTGCGTGAGTAGTATGTCCACCGAATGGCTAACCCATAAAGTTAGTGGATGAAATAGTACTATTTCTGCTGATAAACGTATAGCCATTGCTGCTGCACAAACTGATTGGACACAATGTGGCAAGGCTTGGGCTACTGTGTCCAATCTCTTTGAGTAGTAGGCTACCGGGCGGAGTTGTCCGCCATATTGCTGTAACAACACAGATGTCATGAATCCATTTTTGCAATCCACTGTTTGAGTAAAAGGTTTCTCATAATTAGGGAAACCGATGGCTGCTGATGAAGTTATCTTCTGTTTTGTTTGGATAAAAGCTTCTTCGGCTTCCCCTGTCCATTTTATAGGGGCATTTAGTGGTAGATCTTCGGTGTAGATTAAATCCAGAAGTGGTTGGGTGGTTTCCGCATAATCTATGATCCATTGTCTGCAGAAATTCACCAGGCCCAAAAATGCCATCATTTGTCTTTTGGTACATGGTTTTGGGGCTTGGAGGACAGCCATCTTCCTGTCAGACGTTAGTTTTCGGCCTTCAGCTGAGACCAGATGTCCCAAGAAAACTACTTCCTTTTGAACCCATTGAAGTTTCTCCAATGAAGCTTTGTTTCCAGTTCTTGCTAGGTGTTTGCATAATTCAATCGATTCTGAAGTGTTTTCTTCTTTTGTGGGACTGGCTATCAAAATGTCATCCACATAGATCAGAATTTGAGTGGACTCCTTGTGTTGGTGTTGACTGATACAATTGTTAATTTCTTGTGAAAAGATAGTTGGGCTTTCTGCATACCCCTGAGGTAATCTCGTATAGGTATATTTTTTGTTGTTAAAAGTGAAACCAAACCAATGCCTGGCTGAGGGATGCAGTGGTATTGAGAAAAATGCATTGCTTAAATCAATTACTGTGAAGAATTTGTGTGAATTTTGTAATTCGTTCAAAATTGAGTGCGGGTCGGGGACGCACGGCGATCTTTGTTTTACTGCTGAGTTAACCGCCCTGAGATCATGCACCATTCTCCACGATTTAGAATCTGCTTTCCTAACTGGAAAGATTGGTGTGTTGCAACTGGCAGCAGGTGCTTCAATTAGGATGCCTGCTGTTATCATGTCTTGAATAACTGGCCGTATGCCTTCTTTGGCGTCAGGTTTCAAAGGATACTGTCTAATTTGTGGGCGGTGATTTCCTTTTGGCTCAATGGTGACCTCGGTTGCTGTGGTCATCAGCCCCACATCAGTCTTTGAATTTGACCACAATGCTTCTGGAATGTCCGGGAAGTCACTAGATTGATAGTAGCCTTCCAAAACTTCTTGTAGTCATTCACTTAAATGGATGTCTGGAATGAAAATTGTTGTCCACCTAAGTGATGTATAAGAGACTGGTCCTAAATCAGGAATGTCACATGTAAATGAGCCGTCCGCTTGTGGTTGCCATGGTTCGTTTCTTAGGATGAGAATTCGGAGGATTATCCTTTTCAGCTGGTTCCATTCCATGTCATGTGGTTTTGCCAGCAGTATGTGAAGTAATTCTCCTGGAAAGTCGTGGTTTTTCAGAGGCTCAATGTTTCTTGGATGCTGAACTGTGATAAACATCCACCCAGATTCGTCACTCCAATAGACTTTGTCTGTAGTCATCTTTTTTGGTTGAAGTTTATTCCAACGTTCCAAGAAGTCTTGCTTTGGTTGCTCTATAGCACATTTGATTGTACAATGCAAAGGGTATTTTGTTTGGGGTTTCCACGATGTAGTTTTCTTAAACAGCTGTAGTGGAAGCGATCTTAAATCTGTTGTAATTGAAGCTGGACCTGCAACTACCGGATTGAGGTTGTAAAATATTGTTGGGGCTCCACTTCCTTCCAGGATCAGCATCTGGAATTCGTCTTCTTTTTTTACCACCATGTGATCCCCTTTAACCGTTAGTGTCAAACCTAGCGTTTTTATCAAGTCTCTTCCCAACAGATTTTCTGGACATTCAGGAACATAGACGAAACGAATTTCTCTGTGTTCAGTTCCATCTTCATCAACAACTGTCGTTGGTTTAGTGAAATATCTCTTGGCGGGTCTTCCTCCTACTCCAATTACTAACACTGATGACTTGGCCAATAATACTCCTGGTGGAAGGTTTCTAACCACAGATGATTGGGCTCCCGAATCTACTATAAAATCAACTGGTTCTTCTCTTGGTCCTACCTGTACTTGTCTTTTAGGAGGATTGACCGATGAGATATTTCCAAATAATACACTGAGATCCAGAATGGGAGTTGGTAGCAGATCTTTAGTCTCACCAAAGTTCTCCTCATCTTCCTCCTTGTCTATCTCTCTGTCGGTTAGTCAATCTTCGGATGATTGAGGATTATTATTTTTATGATAATGCCTTGGTTTCAGCTTGGAATTGCACTCATCTGCGAAGTGTCCATATTTTCCACAATTGTAGCAGTTGTCGTTTTTCTTTGGACGTCTTTTCCATCTTCCGGTCAAACGGCCGTTCTCTCTTCCACGACCTCTTCTTCCTTCTTCATAATACATCGGCGCAGATGGGGTGTTTCCAGCGGCGGAAAGACCTTCAAGTAGTGTTGTTATGGTGAAAACAGCTGTCTGGCTTTGCTTCTTCCTCTTCAGATCTTCAGCGTGGATGGCGTGTGTCACTAGATCACTCATTGTGGCTGTTCTCCAGGTGATCAGATGTTTTCTTATATTATTGACGATGCTGTCTTCCAGACCATCTAGGAAAGCCGACCTTAGCATGATTTGGAAAGGTGTATCCGGGGCTTCAGCTTCTTGGACTCCACTGCAGTTTCTCATTTTCTCTGTCAGCCTTTCGACATATTGCCTGACTGATTCTCCTGCTTCCTGGCGGCATTGGGTGACAGCGCTAAAATCAGGTGGCTTGGTGAAAGCTTCTCTTGTTCGGTCCATAATTTGGGTGAAATCCGCAGTCAAATCATCTCCATATGGACGTGCGACTTGGTTGGCATCGAGGGGGTTGAAGTTCCCCATAACCCGTCCTACCCTGTATCCTAAAAGGTATCTGAGGACCGTCAAAATTTCTGGGCCATTTAATCTGTAGCTGTTGACAAGCTCCCTGACTGCTTCAGTCCATCTTCCCACGTTCTGCTCTAAAGGAGGGATGGAGGCACAGGCTTCCTTCATCTCAGTTTGGGTCCAAGGGCGATAAACGTGAATTTGTCTTTCTTGGCCCAAAACTCCAAAAGCTGGATTTGCAACAGCTATCATTGGATATATAGGATTTGTTGGTATGGACGAATCAGGCAGTTGGGGGTACAAGTTGGCTGGTTTTGTGGTGGTTATGTTGATCCTCGCCGTTTGTTTTGGAGCGGATGTACTCATCTCTTCATTCTTTGCTTGAAAAGTCTTGCCTCTGGTGCGGCCTCCCATTGGAGAGTGGTGCTTTTCAATTTCTCTTTCTTCACCCCCAACTTTTCCTTCTTTTGCTCGCTCATCCCTCTTATGCCTGTCGCTGACAGCAGTATGTTGATACTCCTCTTCTCTAACCCTCGCTTCGTTCTGCTCCTGTTCTCTCCTCACTCTGTTCCTGACTATCTCTCCATTCACCCCAGTTTCTTCTTCTGCTTCAATCTTCATGCGTAACATTTTTCTCTCTTCCTTGCTAGCAATATCCATCCTTCTTTTCTTACTCTGATCAATCCACAGATGTAATATTCCTATCTGTGAGTCTATCTCACTTGTGTCTCTTCCCTTCCTAGCCCTTTCCTTTCTCCTGTGAATTAACTCAGTTTTCAATTCGAGCTTTGTCTCTATTTCCTTCAGTTTTTGATTAAAACCTTTCTTTAGCCATTTCTCCAAATATTTTGAACTATCAGGGTGTATTCTATTCATAAATTTCACATCTGGGTCCTCTGCTAGCATCTTTCTTTGGGCCTGACCCATTTTTTTTTTAACAAATGTCAACCACAAAGAAAAGTATCTCTCAATAGCTTATTCCTGATCTTATTAAACTTTGACTTGCTAATTTTAAACAAAAAAATGGCCTTTTTTTTTTTTTTTTCTATTAATTAATTTTATTTCCTGGTATTGCTTTTAATTTATCCGTGTAAAATTACCAAATTGTATTTTACCTAACTTCTTCTTTCTTAAATTATCAATTTCCAATTTAAAAAGGAGAGGAGAGTGTAAAGGAATCCTTTGTTCTGCCTCTCTTTCTCCCCCCCTCCAAAACGCAGGAATAATTCCGTGGGCCGGCGAGCGCATGCGCAGTACACAACACATAAGACAAAGGACACCAGAGGAATGCGGGAGGGGTTAGGGACATGCAAAAAGTAACTAACAGCTCAGATACATAAATCACGTACACAGACAGACATGGGGCCCACAGACAGACTCCTACAATACTCCCCGAATTCCCTCTTTAAGCCACGTATTTATTCTGGGTTATTTTATTTTGGCCTGCTCATTTTAAAACGATTTCAAACCGAGGACTCTGCCGACTGCAGAGATTATATAATCTCAAAAGCGAACCACTTTATGCCTGTCTTCTCTCTCTGATTTACGAGGCAAATTCCTCTAGTAATATCATAAAAGTGCCGTCTAACTTTCCGTTAACAGCAACTGAAACGAGGCCTATTCCTCTAGTTTCATTCGATTGAGACTAGTAATCAATCGTACAGGCTATCGACACCGTTAGCGATGAGGCGAATCCTCGAATCACGGTAATCGGCTCGTCAATATATGAATCACACACACACACATATATATATATATATATATCATACATATATATGGACATACACAATCATATTTGACTCGGTGAGGCACAACCCTCGAACCAATTTAATAATTCGCTAATGAATCCCCAATTGTCAACCTCTTATTTCATTTTATGGCTTTCCTTAATTATTTTTAATCTTAATATCAAAAATGCATCCCACCTGATTGATCAGATCAGCCTCCCCTTGTTCGAAGAACGGTTTTCCCAGGTCGTTGACTGAAACTCGATGGGAGAGAGAAAAAGAAGAACCAGTCAGGTGGTCCTTTGTTTGAAAAAAAAAAATGTTGAAAAGTTCTTTCTCCTCAGTCAGACGACTGCTGGGGCACGTTCCGGGTCGTATCGGCACCAAAATGACAGATTAATTTGGGATATTAATCTTTGGCTGATATGAGAGTCAAGGAAGATGCAGGTTTGATATCAACAGGAGGCCTCCAGTAACCGCGGGGAGAAAAACGGACCCACTCCATTGAATGACTCCCTTTCTCTCACCGTGGCCCAGTGACCTGAATGTTTTTATTTGGAAGAAGTCAAGCAGTTGTAAAAACATACCAAGATGACTTTCCTGTATCCTTCAAAATAAAGACTGAAAGTGTGCATATATTTTAAACAGAATCATATAAAAGAGTAGAAAAATAGAGAATAAGTAATAAAAATAGTATGAACTCAAGTATATTCCATCAGAGCCATTTGTGACGTGAATAATAGAGATAATAGAGAAAATTACAAATAACTAGATTTAATATACCTTACAGGAACCAGTTAACGTTTCATATTTCTTGGCTTGTGCAATCTTTACAGCTTGCAAACGGACCTTTAGCCGGGGCACTACATATCTGTTTCCTCTCCGGGCTTCAAATTACTGAAATATTTCCTTCATCATTTTTGGGTCTGGGCAATGTTTTGATCTCCTGTTCTCACTTTTGGCGTCAGGTTCTATTTCCATTGATGGATCCGTTTTTTCATGGGGCGGCAGTAGCTCAGGAAGTAGAGCGCTCGTCTTGGGATCAAGGGATCCCAGTTCGAATCCCCGCTTGTCCGTGTTACATGTCGAAGTGTCTTTAGGTAAGACACTGAACCCCTAATACCCTCAATAAGCAGGTTAGCGCCTTACATGGCTGCAAGGCCGCTATTGGGAAATGTGGAGCACATTGTAAAGCACTTTGGGAAGTCATTGACTTGAAAAGCGCTATATAAATGCAGATCATTTCATTTAATTTCATTTTTATCTACGCCGGGAACCCATGGTTCTTTTCATACGTACATCTGGCTCGCAGATAAAATGGAACATTCGCATTTACTTTTTTGCATTGATACATGCGGTGCCAAAGTTGCACGTGTCTTTATTTTTATTTTTTTACAAAAAACAGGCTATATTTCTTTATTACAAATCACTTCTCCTCCTTCAGGTGCTCACAAATATGATATGAAATTTCGCTTTGTCCTGCAAATCAAGATATTGGTCGGGCTTGGGTTATTTCGGCTTTAATACTCGTGAGCCTGGGTCAGGTCGAGCTGTATTTTTTAGGCCAGATCTTGCCTCTGGCTGGGTCTCTAATGGAAGGGTCTAGTAAAATTTGTAGCTTGGATTTTCTCTCCTCCTGGGGCGGCAGTAGCTCAGGAGGTAGAGCGCTCGTCTTGGGATCAAGGGATCCCAGTTCAAATCCTGGCTCGTCCGTGTTACATGTCGAAGTGTCCTTGGGTAAGACACTGAACCTCCAATAAGCAGGTTAGCGCCTTACATGGCTGCAAGGCTGCTATTGGGAAATGTGGAGCACATTGTAAAGCGCTTTGGGAAGTCATTGACTTGAAAAGCGCTATATAAAATGCAGATAATTTCCTACCTCAGGCAATATTTTTGCTAGAAAGACATCTTGTTTCAAGTTAACTAATAACTAGAGTTGCTTGTATTTATGGTTGCCTCTATTTGTTTTTTGTCCATTACTTACTCTTCATGGTAAGGGGTTCCCTATATTAGGTGGAGCTGAATAATGTTAATTCCATTCGTTCAATTTATTTGTTTATTGTTCAACCCTTTCAGAAGATGTCGCCGTCACCACAGCAGAATCAAGGCGGCTCCGTGTCCTCGCCGCATCCCTCCCAGCTCAGCCAGGAGGAGTCCAGCCCATGTTCAGAGATGTCCAGCTTCGAAGAACCGCCTTCGCCCCTGTCAGCGGCCAGTTCGGGACCCCTAGCGCCTCCAACCCCAGCCCCGCGGCAACCAAGCAGGGCATCCTCTGAACAGGAGGCACCCAGCGGCACGGCCGCTTTGTGTCAGTCTCTTTCTGCAAACGACCCCACCAAGTGGAATGTAGAGGAAGTGTATGAGTTTATCTGTTCATTACCAGGTAAGGATAAACTTTTTAATCGAGTGCAACAGAGATAAATCGCAAACAAAGACCAAGGGATTGACTTGTATTTTTGGTGTGTTTAATTTAATTTAATTTTCTTCTGTAGCTAGCGGTGAAATTAGGAAATATTAGATGAGAGTCACAGGCTGCCATTGCTACTGCTGGTTTAAATTTATCTTAAAATGGAATGTTCATAAAAATAAGCAGAAATATATTCTCTTATCGGTATAATAGACCAAACCTTTTTTTTCTAAACTTTACTGCACTTGAATACTGGCTTAAAATATTATTTGCTTGCCCCGTTGACCAATGATTGCTATCGGCACTGTAAAAACTATATTGGTCAAGACTTCTGGCTTGGAATTGGTCCATTTAAAAACAACTATGGCAAATTATGGAGGAGGGCTAAAAATAAATTCTTCAATATTGTCCCAAGCTCTGCTAAATATACTCTCTCAACATAGTGATGAAAAAAATGTCTTTTAGCATTTAAACAAATTGTAGATATTTTCAATTAGGTTGTAATTTATCAATCAAACTTTAGAATTCTTAAGATCACCGTACTTAAAGCACAGTAAGGCGCACCACCCAAACAATAGTAATTTGTTATACAGTGGAACCTCGGTTCTTGACCATAATCCGTTCCAGAACCCTGTTCGAAAACCGATTTGTTCGATCACCGAAATCATTTTTATCATTAAAAATAATGTAAATCGTTTTAATCCGTTCCAACACCCTGAATGTTTACCTTGAATGTTTAATGTAACATAAAGCTAACCCAGGCTAATCGTACGTCAGCGATATCGTAATCTTCCATACGAAAGATTACGCTAACATGAACGTGTAAAAATAAAAAAATCAGGTCGTTTACAAGTCATATAGCACCCGGGTCTCCACAACAAGTGGTGAGCGGTTCATTGGAAAGGGGGCTGCGTTCCAACACCCTGAATGTTGGTGTCCGTTCCAACACCCTGACTGTTTACCAAGAATGTTTAACGTAAACACGAAGCTAACCCAGGCTAATCGTACGTTCGCGTTATCCTAATCTTCCGTACGAAAGATTACGCTAACATGAACGTGTAAAAATAAAAATAAAAAGGATAAAGAAAAGAATTGTGAATAGGATTTCTTACCTGATCGTAGATTTAGCCATGCTGTATTCCCTAGCAAGATCAGACACTCGCACACCTCCTTCATATTTTGCTATTATTTCTTTCTTAAATGCAATAGTTGCACGCACTACTTTTCTTTTTTTCACCTGTAGCAACTTTTCTGCTTGCACTGACTTTCTTCGGAGGCATAATTAGGGGCTAAAAAACTTCGTACACCTATATTAAAAGCGAAAGCAAAACGAAGCACGTCCGCACGCGACAACAGTTGGTCACGAAAAGAGCCATCTACACCCGTACGCCGCTCAGCATGGCACCCTAGCGTACGCACTCGCGCATTACCGGCGTTCAAACTCCGATTTTTTTTGACCGAACAGCGAAGCAAGAATTTTTCGAAATTTTGGGTGGGACTCTGATTTGTTCGAACTGAGAGGCGTTCGAAAACCGAGGTTCCACTGTATTTTGCTCATATATATATATAAATGTATGGTCCACCGGATTATGAGGGTAATATATTAAAGTCTACAGTAAGTTGCACCTTATATAAATTGGTACCGTATTCTTGCATTGATTGATTGGTCGAAATATTGCGCCGATCACAAATGCATTTATTGGTTACCAGGGGAACTGAACGCTGAGTGTGGTGGAGAGAGCCCCAGATTCCATCCACTAGATCACTAAGGAGACAAATAACACAATAAAATGCATTAGGTTTTTGAATCATCACAGTCGCAGTACGAAGTTGTTGATGAAATTATTAAAAATACTGTCAGACATTCAACAGTCTGTGGTACAGAAAAGGTTGGGAATCACTGAAACACTGAATTGTATTGCCAACACGTAAACTATTAAAGTAGCGCATGAAATTCTAAACTGAATGAAGAGAAAGGCATTGTGGGAAGTAATTGTTCGTCCTAAAAGATATGGCCACATGTATTCAGCACTTACAATGCTTATTTCGAGCTAAGATAAAGTGATACAAAATTTCATACCGATTTGAACCTCTTTCTGTTTTTCATTTCCCTAACATTTGTAACGAGTACCGTGACAAAAAATAGTGTGATAATGAGATACGACTTTATGCCTTTAATTGGTCATCTATACCCCTTGCGGCCCAGTGGTTCGGGTTGGTGCTCTTACCATCGCCATCCAAGTTTGATTCCCGTCACTACCGTTATGTATCGTTTACCCAAAGTTGCATAATATCGACTGATCAATAATTGCACAAAGATGATAATATACCAATTGGCATTTCTATTTTTTCCTATGGTAAGGCCCATAGGGTAGTAGGGTCATTTCAAAATAAGAAATAATCTGCTTGTGGAATAAGTCAATTTCACTTGGAAAAGGGTTTCTTTTTACTGGCTTTACTACATTTTTTTTCTCTCTGTATCTCTCTGTATTTTATAACTGGAAGCTATTTTGTTTGTTTGTTTGTACATGATTCAATTGTTTGTTTGTTTGTACATGATTCAAATTGAATCGTTTCTTGTATATGATTCAATTGTTTGTTTGTTTGTACATGATTCAAATTGAATCGTTTCTCCGGCGCCGTCACGAATGGCAGCCACTCCAGCAGCTCCCGTGTTATTTTTGATTGTTCTCAGCTCAGGGATGCTGCTGGAAAAGTGAATTTCCCTTCGGGGATGAATAAAGTATCTATCTATCTATCTATCTATCTATCTATCTATCTATCTATCTATCTATCTATCTATCTAGAGCCCTTTTTGGTGATAGAAAGGAGTGGAGAGGTGTTGTGAAAGGATAGTGGGATTGTGGACGCGTTCTTAAGGATGGGCTGGGCACCCGTTTGATGCAGCAGGGGTAAACCAGTAAAAGTTTTTTTTTTGCTATTTTTTCCCTTTTATTTTCTTTGTTATTGTATGTGTTTGTCTTGCTGTCAGTCACCCCTCTTGAGGGATATGACCAAGGTAGGTAGATAGATAGATAGAATTTTATAACTGGGCTTTTTGAGTGTACCCTAGGTGTGCTGTGGTTGAGCGTCTTTTGACTGTGATACATAGAAGACGTTTTTTTAATGTATTTCTATTTAATTTTTTCCCACTCAGGCTGTCAGGAAATCGCCGATGAGTTCCGGTCCCAAGAGATTGACGGCCAAGCTTTGCTTCTGCTGAAGGAGGATCACCTAATGAGCACCATGAACATTAAACTTGGGCCGGCGCTGAAGATTTTTGCACGCATCAACATGCTCAAAGACTCCTAGCATGGGTGCGTGTTTTTGATCATACTCGGACCTCACCATCTCATTTTTACACACTGCCGAACTTACCATTTTGTTGGCATAGTGACCGTAGTTGTAGGGAGAAGCCACTGAGATTAGTAGTGTTCCAAGATTAAAATATTATGGTTCTAGTATACAAGTTGACCTCCATTGATTCGAATGATTTGCAAGAGATGCAGGGTTGGGTAGGGTTACTTTAACTGGATTACTTTCAATTACTTTTGGATTACTCCAATACCAAATATGCTAATCAAAGACAAAAGAAACTAAATATAAATAAAATGACTCAATTTTGTGCAGGCTTGCGGAGTAACGGAATACATGGAACGGCAAAAATGATGTTGGCAAGCTGTTTGGATTTCTTTTCATTTTGTTTCTGTCGCATTTGATGTTAGTTTTGCCGGAGATCAAAGCCAGGAGAGAAAGCTTACCACGTGTTGTGAGTCATCAATTTATTCATATTTAGTTTCTTTTGTCTTTTATTAGCATATTTAATATTGGAGTTATCCAAAAATAATTGAAAGTATCGTATTTTCCGCACTATAAGGCGCACCGGGTTATAGGGCGCACCCCGAAAAAATCGTTTTTGGTCCTATTTTTGACATACATAAGACGCACCGGATTATAAGGCGCTACAATGGGAACGTCGACAAAACAGTCAGATAGTTCAGTCCAACTTATTACCCCCTTAACATTCCCAAAGCTTGCAAAGACGCAAATACGTGTCGAGAACACGTGCGGATGCGGTGTCCGTACGATGTCACTCAAATGCTTCGTTCCATCATTCGGAAGGTTAAAGTCTTGGGATTCAAGAAATGCCACACATTCCTTAGTTTCTATTTTCTTTTTCGCTCGCAACTTTACCGTGCATATGACAATAAACACTTGGAATTGAGTTGAATTTAAAAATAGACACTCCATTCCATCCATTATCTGCACCGCTTATCACAGAAACATCGAGTTCAGTCTGAAACAAGAAACAGGGACAATATAAAACCCGGAGTAGCTCACCGAAGTCGTTGTGTTCATAATAATGTGCAGCCAATGTCCTCTTATATCCGTGAGTGCAGTAAATACAGGAGAATAAAATATTTACGAATACAGAATAGAAAAAAATGCTTTCTCTATGCCGTCAGCCACGTGCTATACGCATTCATCTTTTTCGGCCAATTGCAGGCTTTGTTTTGCCGTTTAAGCCAATGCCAGCCTATAAATGATAAAAAGGATCCGCCCCTTGACCTCCGAATAACTTTGGCCAGTAGTGATCGATTCAAATGAGGATTGACACATTGGTTAGCCAATGAAACGCCGGTAAATAAATCCCAGCATACACCGCGTACTACTTGGCGTTTGGGGGAAAATCTAGTCGGCGGCTGCAAGTTAGTTGGAAAACTTAATGTTGATCCATAAATAAGGCGCACTGTATTATAAGGCGCATGGTCAGCTTTTGAAAAAAATAAAGGCTTTTAGGTGCGCCTTATAGTGCAGAAAATACGGTAATCCAGTTAAAGTAACCCTACCCAACTCTGAAGAGATGTTTGATTAAAAACATTTTCAGATTTGCCAATTCCTACTTTATTTGGAAGTTATGGTTACATTTTTAATGATTTGAAAAATTGCAAAACCTTTAAGTCATTGAACTTTTCAGTCCGTATTTTTTTATCTTTAACTACTGAACAACAAGTTTCTCCGTAATAAATATTTATTGAATTGCCCCTTGAAGATTTAGTTTACGACCGAGTAACACTGAGGGTTGAGAAAGTAAATTTACAACCATCAGTAAGTAGATTTTTTTTTCTTTTTTTTGTCTTGATGTGTGTTTTTTTGAAGTTTTGTTATGTTAGGAAATGACAAAACAAGCAGCTTTGGGGGATCAAAACGTCGTATTGATGATCATCAGGAATGTTGCTGCCAAGTGTTTTTATACGGTAATGACCATTTGCTTTACTAACATGGCACTTAATGTCTTTGTATGTGTATTTTATCCAACAAATTGGAGTTTAGAGTATATAACAGCCTGACTGACTGAAACAATACAGTTCACTTATCTTTTTGCTCTTTGAATACAAAAAAAATGTTAACTATTTTTTGGCATATGCAAATGTATATAAAACTTGTTGTTTTTGATTGTGTTTTTGTAAATTATGTAATTTTTGTTGATGTCTTTTTTTAAATTTTGTTTGAGGACGATTTTTGGGCCATGGTTTTGTTATTGCTTGTGTTTTATGGCACCGTTTGGTACAAAGTCTTTTTGAGGTATAAACAATTTGAACTTCAATCGAGCCCTTTTTTGTTGTTTCGACGTCGGGCGACACATTCCTTAGCAGCAGACTTTCCGGTCTAAGTGAAAATAGGTGTAACAAAAAAGCAAGTTACAAATAGCTAAATTATCAAATGAAATAAATTTGTTTTAATAAATGAACGATAACGTTTTATTACATTTCAATAAAGGTATGTGGGAAAAAAAAGAGGAAAAAAGACATATCAAGAGCCGATAGCACCATCCATTATCTGTACCGCTTATCCTCGGTAGGGTCGCGGGTATGCTGGAGCCCATCCCAGCCATCTTTGGGCAGTGGGCAGGGGGACACCCTGAACTGGTTGCCAGTCAATCACAGGGGACAGACAACTCACTCGCTCATTCACAACTAGGGCCAATTCACCTGAAATACATGTTTTCAGTGCCCGGAGGAAACCCACGCAAGCACGGGGAGAACATACAAACTCCGCACAGGAAGTCCGGTAGCTGGATTTGAACCCATGACCTCAGAACTGTGCCGCACACGCACTAACCACTGTGCCGCCGTGCTGTCCAGCCGATAGCACATCTTTTGTTATTGCCTGCTGCAGGCAGAACACGCATGTCAGCCGACAGACATGACCTGAGATTAGCAATAGCAATTCTTAGCAAGACATTGCTTGTAACTGGAAAACAAATCTCCTTTTCTATGTTTTGACCACCTGTTGATGGTGTGTCCATCCATCCATCCATTATCTGCACCGCTTATCCTCAGTAGGGGTGCGGGCAATGTTCCCTGTAATTTTCCACGGGTCTGAGCGTTCACACAAAGTCGGTGAAACTTGAAACAACAGTGAGCAACAGCAATCCCAAGTGTGGCAACTAAGTCATTATCAAACATGTCCAAAACTTGACATCAAGTTACATTTTGCTGAGTTTCCGGCAATGCAAAATTATTTTTCACTTTTGAATGAATTGACTCATGTACTATTGCAAAGGTTGTACAACCTACAAACGTCGTTTGTTTTTGCAACAATTCTTTCAGAAGATTTCCATTTCTTTTTATTTCCTGATATATTTTGTCATATCAATAATTTTGGGGGCTTATTGAGTCGGTTGCACGATACACAACTGTATTTAATCACATTTTTTAGTGGAAGTACAATGTTGGCAACAAGATTGACTTGGTATAATTGGAAATTATTTGAACGCAATACAAACTTTTTCTTCTTTTTCCCTGTTTTTTTCAATTTTTTTATTCCTTTAAAAAAAATCTCATTGTGTTTATTTTTTCCGAGCTGTTACTTTTTTTGTTATCTATTTACTTTTTTTCCTTTGTTTCTTTTTTTATGTTTTTTCTGGCTTTTTTTCCGAATTTTTCCTTCTTTTTTCTCTTCCTTTTGTTTCTTTTTTTCTGAGCTTTTCACTGCTTTTTCATTTTGGTATTTTTTTCTTTTTTGTTCTATTCCCCCTTCCTTTAAGTCATTTTGTGCATAATTTTACATAATATTTGGTCATATAGGGATGAAAGAAGCAAAAATTATGATTGGAAAATTATTTGATTGCAACTTTTTCTTCTTTTTCCCTGTTTTTTTGTCCTTTTTTTAGATTTAAAAAAAAAAAAAAATCTCATTGTGTTTATTTTTTTCCTAGCTGTTACTTTCTTTTATCGCTTTTTTGTTCTTTATTTTCTTTTTTCCTTTTTATTTGTTTCTTTCCTCTGGCTTTTTTCCTAAAATTTTCCTGCTCTTTTTTTCTCTTTTTCCCTCCTTTTTTTCTCAGCTTTTCACTACTTTTTCATTTTGGTATTTTTTTTTCTTTTTTGCTCTATTTTCCCCCCTCTTTTAAGTAATTTTGTGCATAATTTTACATAATATTTGGTCACGTTGGGATTAAAGAAGCAAAAACAACCTGAAGAGCCGTTTGGGACCCGAAAGAGACGGTTCTTTTTAGTGAGCCAAGCCAAAGAAGCCGATTCTCGAAAAACTCTACTGACTTTACTCAACTTCGTTCTACTTCCACATTGAGTTCCAAATACCGCATTTAGAGCACAGCGTCAGGGGAACCCGTGTATTTTTACCTTCATGCACAGTAACTTTGACCTAATTTGCTTCTTAATTAGCAATTTCGAGCCCTGATTTCTGTGAGCTGGCTAGATTTTCTTGCGCGTGGAAAAGCTCTGGGCAGTGCGCAATTGCGCATACACGCAACTTAGTGGTATGTTCGATTACGCCTCATTCGCGATTTGGTGAACACCTGTGCGAACATGTCCTCGAAATGGCAACTAGAGTCTGTAGCGGAGAAAAGAAAAAGAAAAAGAAGAAACGAGATGAAGCTCATGCATCGCTTGGTTAAAAAATATTTTTTTGTCAGCTATACGGCGCACTGGCCTATTGGATGCGACTGCTCCGGCACACTGGCCTATTCAGATACGAGTCTCACTCGACCGCTTTTAATACAAAAACAAGTTGGCGTATTAAAAAAAGTTTTGAATTTGTTGGGAATTAAATATCAAAATGTACCGTTTACCAAATTGTTCGGATTAGTTATCTGACTCCATTAACCAAACACTTCCTACATACACCCAGCAATTTATGCACGCTCGTTTCTTGAGGGAAAAGATGAACAGGAAAGCCGACATTTCCACACGGGGGCAGATTTAATTTCATTAACAATCTAACTAAGTGTACTCCATCGAAAACGGACGGATTAGTGACGTTGGAGTCTGTGTGAAGCCTTCTTTTGAAGTCCTCTTAGCTCTCTCCCATTGGCCATCTACTCCCTGCATAATGGAGTGCCGACTCCTCCCATGGGTGTACCAAGGAAGCCCCCCCTGGGCTTCACCATCTCGTCGAAGAGCAACACCGAGCGTTTTCTACGTCATCAGGGCCTTTCTGCATCTGGATGTGCTGATTATCTTATCAGCGTTACGTCCCGTTCCCGCCGTTCCTGTAAACAACATTTTCTACCAGAGTGCCCTGACCTCGCACCACAGCCCAGTCAGTGAATATCTCATCTCATCTCATTAGCTGCACCGCTTCTCCTCAGTAGGGTCGCAGGGGTGCTGGAGCCCATCCCAGCAATCATCAGGCAGTGGGCAGGGGACACCCTGAACTGGTTGCCAGCCAATCGCAGGGCACACAGGGACAGACAACTCATTTCGCCCATTCACACCTAGGGACAATTTGGACCGGCCAATCCACCTGAAATGCATGTCTTTGGAATGTGGGAGGAAACCGGAGTGCCCGCAGGAAACCCACGCAAGCACGGGGAGAACATACAAACTCCGCACAGGAGGTTCCCAAGACCTTAAAACTGTGCCTGCACACGCGCTAATCACTGCGCTGCCGTGCTGCCCGTCAGTGAATATCTTTTGCATTAAATGTAATTTTTATTCAATTGTATAAGATCCTTTATAGTCCAATGTATAAAATCTTTCAAGTTTGATTGTGGTTTAATCAATTATTAATCACGAAGTAAAACACCGGAATCCAACAAAATTGTAAAAAAAAAAAAAAAAAGACCGGTTTGGTAATCACATTTTTTTAAGCAGAGCCTGCAAAATCAGATAGTGGATGATAGTGTTGGGCAGATAGTGACAAGTGTCACTGGGAGGTGTGCTTTCACTGTCAGTGTCAGACTGTGAGTGAAAGTTTTAGATTGATAAGGTTAGTATGAATTTATTTGTTGTCTATGTGTAACCGCGGCGTACCTGTCCCACCAAAGATCCACATTCACGCTGGGCTGGATGATGAGGTTTTTTTATTACAGTTGCTGCAAATGAATGAATCACAACACGTGGTAAGCTTCTCTGCTGGCTTTGATCTCGTTGGCAGCACGCTGTTAGACTGCCAACAACATATCAAAAGGCTTTCTTTTCAGTTGACATAAAATACATTTTAGAATATCAACCATCACAATACATTTTTACATCCATTTTAACAAGATATTTTTAACAAGAGATCGTATAGTGTTTTTTTAACGTCTACAATGAATTCAACATATTTTTCTTTAAACTGAATTTTAACCAACATCATCCTTTTTATATACATGAGAAAATAGAAATAATAACAATAATGAGTATAAAAACGGGTACAATTTACCCGCAAATGAATCAGTCACACACAACACGTGGTTAGCTCCTCTGCTGGCTTTCAACACTATAAGGGGAATTAGCCTTTTAGCACAACATGCAACGTCCGGCAAAACTAACATAAAAGGCGACAGAAACAAAACGAAAATGAATCCAAACAGCTTGACAACATCAATCACATTCCTGTGCATGTTGAGAGATTTGTGAGCTGTGGTTTTAATGTTTAAAATTAACTTTTTTGCGGAGCACCAAAAGATCGTGTCTTACCGTTGACAACACGCTGTTAGACTGCCAACAAACCCGCCTTCCGGTCACATGTCTAAAGCCAAACCAAACCTTACCCCATACCAGCAGGTGGCACTGTGGGACTCATCATTGCAGGACACTTACACAAAAACTATACAACATATTTCAGCAGGAATTTCAACGAAACAAAAGTTATTATTACACCTGTTACATATGTAAAATATTTTAACAGCACTAAATTATTAACACAAATCTTCTACAACTCATGTTAAAACAATATTTTACCAAGCCAACACATGAAAATAGTCCCGTAGCTTTTCTTCCCTCTCCTAACATAAAAGGTGTTACATGGGCCAGAACAAACCTCACGAGGGCGCTGTTGTATCGCGTGGACTGGACTGCGATCAGGAGGCTGGGGTCATTTACTTTTTATGATTTAAGTCCTGGGTTGGGTAGGGTTACTTTAACTGGATTACTTTCAATTACTTTTGGATTACTCCAATACCAAATATGCTAATAAAAGACAAAAGAAACTAAATATGAATAAAATGATGACTCACAACACGTGGTAAGCTTTCTCTCCTGGCTTTGATCTCTTTCATCTCCGGCAAAACTAACATAAAATGCGACAGAAACAAAATGAAAATAAATCCAAACAGCTTGCCAACATCATTTTTGCCGTTCCATGTATTCCGTTACTCCCCAAACCTGCACAAAATTTAGTCCTTTTATTCATAGTTAGTTTCTTTTGTCTTGTATTAGCATATTTGGTATTGGAGTAATCCAAAAGTAATTGAAAGTAATCCAGTTAAAGTAACCCTACCCAACCCTGTCCGTAATCCAGTCGTTTTACTTGTTGACGTATAAAGAGGGGTTAGGATCTATAAAGTAAGAAGATATAAAGCAAAGCTGGACAAAACATTGATAAAGTGGCCTGTCCTGTTTCTGTGCATATGTTTATATCAAGGGTAAAAGTCTGGTCTGGCCATTGTTTGGGACATAGCACATTTTTTGGAATGATAACAAAATATTGGTGAGGACAAAACAATGATTGCCCAATATTGGTGGGGAAACATCCACGCCATCTAGGTGTAGGGTCGGGCCTAAAAATAAATCCAACACCAAACCGACCCAACCCGCGAATATAAAGCACGAACCAGCCCGAGCCCGACCGGCTGAAATGATTTGGGGAACTGAGGCCGAAGTAAACCCGAAGCTGCACTTCGGTGATGAAGCACACACTTTGGCACAGATAAGCGCCGAACAGCGTGCATGCTGTGCAAATTCTCCAAAAAAATAATAAAAAAACAAACAAACCCCATCCTGTTTTTAAATGCAGGCTATAATCCTATTGGAAATGGTATATTGTCTGTATTCCTATTACCGTCAATTTTGGACTATAGAGCACACCTAATTATAAGCCGCACCCACCACATTTTAAGAGGAAAACCGATTTTGTACTTACACAAGCCGCACCTGTATATAAGCCGCATGCGCCCACATTAATAGAATGTATCACAAACGCAAAATTAACCCAAACCCGACTTTAAGTCCCGCAATTGAAACTCCTTCATTAAAGTACACAGTCCAAAAATCACAGCCAGCAAAATGAACAGAAAATGATACCCGTACTTAAGGTTTGATGCAGACCTGCAGAGTCCAGGTCTCGTTGAAAGTAATCCAAGGAAAAAGTGTATATTTCCAAAAGGTAAGGGTGGGAAAAATATATATCCACTACTATCCGCCACGTCAACAAACAAGTCTTACCTTTACCCTACTTCCCGTCATCCCGCGTTTGTTACGCCCCTTCTTTTTTATTCGCCCGTGCAAAACATATCAGAATAAGTGTCTAAAATAAATACAAAACAAAAATATACAGTTGCAAATACATATTATACATGGTTACACATATTTACAAAGAAAGACGGTACACCGAGAGAGTTTTCAAAGCTTTAATAATAATAATATAACTTTCATCCCAAACGGTGCCTGTGACAGGGCAGTTAATGGTAGCAACACGCTAGCAACACACTCGCAACACAGTAAACGGGTGTGTTAAGAAAACATACCGTACTTGTAAAAATCACGGTAAACCGTCCTTACCTTCCTCCTTAGAACTGAAGCCATCAAAGTTGTCTTCCTCAGTGTCGGAAAGAAACTTTGTCATATAGACGTCGTCCCACGCTCCCGCAGCCTCACTCGCTCTGTCACTGTCGCTGGAACTCTCATCCACTCCTGATTCTGTGCTTTGTTTCCTTCTTTATCGGACTGCTCGATTGCTTTTAGCTTGAAAGCTGCATCATTTGCCTTTCTTTTTGCATTTTGCACGATGAGGGTATGTTTACGCTAATTTCATTTATGCACAAACCAAGAAGTTGCAGTCTTCCTCGGCGCATATATTCCACCGGCCTTTTGTACTCGAGCGCCACTGGCGGCCGTTAGAAAAATGACATAAATTGGCCGCATCACTGAATAAGCCACAGGGTTGAAGGTTTGGGAAAAAAGTAGCGGCTTATTGTCCGGAATTTACGGTATTTAAAGCCGCGTGAATAAGCACAATAATCCAAATATGGTTTTACTCCGACAACGAGCTTTTCGATTGCAATGGTTGGGTTATTTAGTCAATTAGTAATTCCCTGACTGCCTGTGGATGTTTTTGTATACAAATTTGAGTTACCAGGTTCCTTGTGCACATGTGCAGTTTCCCTCACCCAGGATATTTCTGTGCCCACATAGAACTGCGGGACTGAATGATACATGCTAACTCTGGTTCACCTGCTAAAAAAAACCCTTATTTGTATTTCTCCGGAATCTTTCCATTTTATGTTAAAACGCGACAAATGTATCAAAAACGGAGTGAGTGACATGAAACCCCTGTATTTAATGTCAATAGCTGAATGCAAAAATTACATAAATTTGCTTAATGATGTTGCTGTTGCTATGCTCCATTCCAATTAGATTGTGCCCAAATGCATGGATACTGATCTGTTTATTTCCAGACATGTTAACGAATCGTTCGAATTGCTCCAGAAATCCAATTTTTTGTTTCCAATTGGATTATTACCTGCATATACATTAAAGGATTTTATACATTTGACTATAAAGGATTTTATATGATTGAATACAAGTTGCATTCATTGAGTTTAATGCTGTAGTTTTTTAATGACTGTGCCTTTATTCAATGAGCAGTGAAAGTTCAGGGCAGAGATGAGTAGTGGAAGATGTTGTTTACAGATTGGGACGTCCTGCTGATAAGATAATTAGCACAACTAGACGGAGGATGGCAGACGTTGTTTTGAGAACAAGGCCCTGATGATGTGGAGGCACTCGGTGTTGTTTTGACTGTTCTGGACGTCGCGGCGCCCAGGGGGTGGGGCTTCCTTGGCAGGCCCATGGAAGGAGTCGGCGCGCCATTGTGCGGGGAAAAGATGGTGAATGGGAGAGAGCTGGAGAATTTCAGAAGAGGGCTTCCCAGAGACTCCAACGACACTAATTCTGCCGTTTTCGATGGAGTACACTTAGTTAAATTGTTAATGAAATTAAACCTGCCCCTGTGTGGCTAAGCCGGCTTTCCAGTTCATCTTTTTCATCAAGAAACGAGCGCGCATAAATTGTTTGGGTGAATGTAGGTTGTGTTTTGTTGATGGAGTCAGATAACTTATTCGAACAATTTGGTAAACGGTACATTTTGATACTTAATTCCCAACAACAGCTGTATTCCCTTCAAAGCAACTCAAACGGATTTCAAATAATTTAGCCGAAAACGATTGACAATCTTCGCTGATGCATTTTCATAAAACAAAAAAGGCATCACATACATTGAAGGATTTTATACATTTGACTATAAAGGATTTCATATGATTGAATACAAGTTACATTCATTGAGTTTAATGCTGTAGTTTTTTAATGACTGTGCCTTTATTCAATGAGCAGTGAAAGTTCAGGGCAGAGATGAGTAGTGGAAGATGTTTCATTGCATCATTTATTATCGTGAATGTTACATTGCTTTTCAAACAGCATCACATTTTCAGTGTCAAACCTAAACTCGGCCATAAATATGGGCAAAGCTTGGATTGGTGGTACAGTTTCTTTTTCCTTTTCAATGTTTTCTCGACATTTCCTAAGCATCTCTGACAGAACCCTATCGATTGCCGATAGACATACCCGTCTACACAGCGCTCCGAATCCATCGTGATACGTACATAACAAGGGGAGTAGAAGACTGGCCAGGAAACAAACGCAACCTTTGTAGCTGACCTTTTATCAAGACGAGAGTAGCGCTCAAAGTCCTGTTTATCCGCCCATGTCGGACAGGTTTACCTTTCGTCTGCGTGTATAGGTAGCTTCGGCAAAGGGGTAAGGGGGCTGCGGTAGGCGTGCGCAGCAATATCTAAATGTCAAGAGTCAGTTTGCGCGTTCTACCTCTCCCTTCGCTTTAACTGAAACAGGCCCACTCGTTCACCAACTCACAGCTTGGTGTCCGGGAACTTGAATGTCGGGGCCAGCTACATAAAGAAAACAGCAAATGTTACTCTCCAAAAACAACCCCACATGCATCGTGTGTCACCTGCGTCTCACCCACACAATTTTCTTCATATAACTCGGAGGTTTCAAAACCCGTGTTCCAGGGGCCAATTACGGCCCTCAGGGTGATAGTTTGGAGCTCCCCGCCTTAAACTTAAAGGAACAGTTTTGTATTGCATTGTATTTAATTGTTCAGCCAGTATAAACCATAAACATGATATATACAAGAAATCATTTGACACTCGAACTCTCAATAATGATAATATAATAGATTTAAAAGAATAAAAATAATAGAGTAAAAAAGATATTGTAGTGTATAATACAAGGTAATTATATAGAATAATTTATGTAAATAACAAGACTCGAGTAGAATAGGTAGGAGGAAGGCCGTTGGCATAATAATACTATACATAATAACCTAAATCAATTCCCGTTGAACATACAAATAGCGGAAGGGTAAAAACTCTCTTTAAGACGTGAAGTCTTGCTCACAATGGAGCGAAGACGGCAACCTGACTGCGGGTAATCAAAGTACCTGCGAGGAAGGTGACTGGGATCGTCTATAATTTTTAGTGTCCGTTTTCTAGTTCGATGGATGTAGATACTTGGCAGGGACGGGAGGCCAGTACCTATTATTTCCTCTGCCGTCCTTACTACTGATTCCATCTTTGACAATTCTTTCTGATTGACGCGACCAAACCAAACTGATTGACTTAGTTAAAACGGATTCAATGATAGCACGATAAAAATTGACCAGAATGGATCGACGGACTCTAAATGATTTGAGTTGACGAAGGAAGTAGAGCCTTTGTCTGGCTGACTTTAGAATATTAATAGCATTGACAGTCCATGTGATGTCAGCTGACAAGTAAGTACCCAGAAACTTGAATGAATTGATTAGTTCGACCTCGCTACCATTAATTGACAGTAGCACATGCGGAGGCTTAGTACGGACATCTTTTATCATCTCCTTAGTTTTACCTACATTCAATAACAGATTACTCTCATGACACCAGGTGGAAAGTGAATCAATCTCTGCTCGTATTCAGTTTCGTCTCCATTAGAAATAAAGCCAGTAACCGTGGTGTCGTCTGCATATTTAGCGAATCGTGAATGGTCAGAATTGGGTTGACTATCATGAGTGAATAGGGAAAACAAAGTTGGAGACAATGGACAGCCCTGAGGCGTACCAGTGTTGAGGACAATAGAACATGAATATTTCTCACCAATGCAAACGGACTGTTCTCTATTGAGAAGGAAATCTAAAATCCAATCTGATAATAAAACGGGAAAATTGAGGTCATGAAAAAGTTGAAAATGCAATTTAGAAGGAACGACAGTGTTAAAAGCTGAACTAAAATCTATGAATAAAACCCTAACGTATGAATTCCTACGCTCAAGATGACTTCGAATCTCGTGAATACAAATTGAAATGGCATCATCTACACTTCTATTAGCACGATACTTCTTCAGGACCGGTACAATTGTAGCACGCTTCCAACACGGGGGTACAGGAGCTGAACTCAAAGACCAATTGAAAATACCAGTAAAAACAGGGGTATTATTTGACCAATAGATCTTGTTCTACATCCTGCTTCTCATTGGAAACGAACGGTAAAATTACAATTAAGAATAAAAACTACAGAGATCAAAATGACCATAGAGCACAATTTTTTTTTCTATATTTTTTTGCCCAGCCTTTCATGAAGCTTTTGATTTTTCGGATACCTGTAGCAGCGAAATGGTGGACAATTATGTCATTTCGCTCTAGGAGAGACTCTTGCAATAGAAAATGAAAAGAAATATTTCTACTAACGACAATTTTTAAAATGCAAATTTATACGATGATTAATGTACTCTTGCTATTTATCTAAAAGTGGGGTGCGTCATTTGAGGTTTCCTTGAAAAATGGAATATATCAACAATGCCCAACTTAGTTCAAAGAGCCCTTTTATTTTTTTTCACCTACAGTATGTGCTTTTATCTAACTTTTAGTAAAGCTGTTCATGCTGGTAGGCAAAAAGGGTGGGGTGTTGGGTGGAGAGTGAATTTATGCCCTTAATAACAGGATTTTGTGAGTGTAGCATGAAAATAGTAAAAATAGGAAAAGTCTCCTTGAATACAGTCCAAACGCCAACCCAAACCCCCCAAATATATATATTTTATTTAAGCATGTCTAAGATTCTTGAGGAATGAGCTGACTGAGGCTACAATCATGATTTTAATGAAGGAGATGTTGGCAGTAATTAACAAAGTTTAAAATTATAGACAGCACCTTTAAATCAATGCTTTTTTGTTTTTAATGAAACGTTATTTTTCTTACCACAAGGAGACGCTGAATAATACACACTGTCCCATTAATCGTAGCCCTATCTAATTATGGATTACTTTAATAATGATTAATTGCTTTATTTTCATATTATCCTTAATGGTTTTTTTTTTCATTTTTAGATGTTATTTTGTGTGAGAAATTTAAAAAAAAACAGAATTTGTTATCAGAATTTTTGGTCCAACCTCACCCAGGACTTAGCTCCGGCAGCCCCCAAGTAAATTTGAGACCCTGATATACCGTAACTGCAATTGTTGTTCAGAAGGTCATGTCGTACAGAAATACCAAGTTTACCATCCATCCATCCATTATCTTCTGCTTATCCGGGGGCAGCAGCCTTATAAGGTAAGCGCAGACGTCCCTATCCCCAGCCACCTCCTCCAGCTCATCAGACGGGATCCCCAGGCGTTCCCAAGCCAGCCGAGAGACATTGTCTCTCCAGCGTGTCCTGGGTCGCCCCCGGGGCCTCCTGCCGGTGGGACATTCCCGGAACACCTCCTAAGGGAGGCGTCCAGGAGGCATCCTTATCAGATGCCCGAGCCACCTCGAATGGCTCCTTTCAATGCGGAGGAGCAGTGGCTCCACACAGAGTCCCTCTCGGATGACTGAGCTTCTCACCTTATCTCTAAGGGAAAACCCAGACAGGGGGATCGTGTTCTTTCGGTCATAACCCAAAGTTCATGACCATAGGTGAGGGTAGGAACGTAGATCCACCGGTAGATCGAGAGCTTTGCCTTTCGACTCAGCTCCCTCTTCACCACGACGGACCGGTACAGTGTCCGAATGACGGCAGACGCTGCACCGACCCGTCTGTCGATCTCCCGTTCCATCCTACCCTCACTCGTGAACAAGACCCCAAGATACTTCAGTGTCAGTAATAAGTTTATTTTTTTCTAACCGTTACTTTTTTCTTGTTTTTTGTTCTCTATTATCTTTTTTCCTTTTCTTTTCTTCTGGCTTTTTTTGGGGGATTTTTTTCTGCTCTTTTTCTCTCCGTTGTGACTTAATATTGAGCCATATATAAGGCGCACTGTATTATAAGGCGCACGGTCAGCTTTTGAAAAAAAATTAAGACCTTTAGGTGCGCCTTATAGTGCGGAAAATACGGTATGTATAACGACAATGATTTGAAAAAAACTCGTTTTCAGGCCTCCAGAAGAGTTTTGGACTGTACAAAATTTCGGGTCATCAGAAGAGATTTCATTCAGTCAAGTCAGCGTTAAGAAACAAATCAGATTAGGAACCATTTTAATGATCACTTGTTGATTCTTGTTTGGTTCTGTAGTGCCGTCACAAAACAAGTCGAAGAAAAGAAAACCGTGATTTAAAATCTGTGTGTTCACTGAGTTGAGGTTTCACATCAAGTTGTCACATCAGTTTTCAAGAATAAACAGGGTGCACGTGTAATTCAAGCTAGGCTAAATTGATAATTTAATGGGCTGGTATAAAACCAGAAAAGGTTATAAATGACCATTTTGGTAGATGTAAAGTTGGCTGTTTTTGGTTTGTGTATTTCTCAGACTTCCATGCTATGAAATTAACCTGTTTTTATATTTAGGAATATAAAAACAATCATCACACACATACACATGGTCACGTTTCAAAGATCAGTCTAATTCCATTAATTGTAAATACGTTTTTATCAATTTTATTTCATTTTATTGTGAAGTCGCACTTATGTGTGACTTCATTTCCTGTTTATGTGTCAAGTCAATAAGCCAACAGAGAGTTTATATCTTGAATATCTCTCACAGTAGAACAACTAAACATTTCAGGGGGCGGCAGTAGCTCAGGAGGTACAGCGCTCGTCTTGGGATCAAGGGATCCCAGTTCGAATCCCGGCTCGTCCGTGTTACATGTCGAAGTGTCCTTGGGTAAGACACTGAACCCCTAATAAGCAGGTTAGCGCCTTACATGGCTGCAAGGCTGCTATTGGGAAATGTGGAGCACATTGTAAAACGCTTTGGGAAGTCATTGACTTGAAAAGCGCTGTAAAAAATGCAGATCATTTCATTTCATTTCATTTTTCATAATTTCTATAGTTTGGCCATAACCAGTTAATTGGGCATTTTCAATCAAACAGCCCAGAATGCTGAGTCATATCAAACTTTTATCGCCAACTGAGCTTTCATTACCCGAATTGTATCAATTTCTAAAGTGAATTTGGAGAACCAATTAAATTCGGAAAAAAAAATGTTTCCATGGTGACAAGTGTTAAAGTTAAAACTTATATAAGCTCTATGTTGGCAGAATTACTCAAATAAAAAAAAAAGCATTAAGGTAAATAAAATTTCCAAGCGGGAGAGCGCTGTCCGGTGGCCCATCCATCCATGTGTGTAGTTAACTGTATTCACACAGGAAACAGAAAAATACACCGGAAATGCGACTTCAAAATAAAAGAGTACAAGACTGATAAACGTACAAGAGATGCAATTAGACTGATTATTGAAACGTTACTTCATATGTGTGTGTGAAAAATAAAACAAGTGATATTCACACAGTAAATTCTGAGAAATATTACAACCAAAACGACCAACCTATCAACAAGACAAAATTTGCTACATTATATAAGTTCACAAGAAGAGATTTATTTCTTATTAAAGTTGATTTTCACTGTTTCCACCATAAAGATGTCATGAATTTAAACACGATGGCGCCAAGAGATACTATTGTTCCAACATTGGTTTTTCGCGATAGGAGCTATCGAACTGATGTTTTGTTTGATTCCAGCTTGGTCACTGTTATTAGGAGATATCATCCCCCTTAAAAACCTTTCTGGTGGTTCATTTTCACTTTTTCTGTCTAAAAAAACTTATTCAAAACAACCACCTCTCTAATGCTAATGCTAATTCCCTAGCCATGCAAGTTTACAAATAAAAGATGGCGCCGTTGTTAAATTTAAAGGGGAGATGAAGTACACATTGTTTTCGCTGTATGAGACTCCACTATTCTGGAAAAAAATTAGATTAATCCACATGATTTTTTTTTTAAAACCCCAAGGGAAGACATTTTTCTCTTACTTCCCCTTAAGGACGGGATATAAGGGAATTGTTCTGTCCTAAACATAATAAGTTTAAGGTTGTTCAAAACAAAATAAAACAACACACTTTTGAGGTTGTTATAAGGACACTGTGTACTATTTGACCAGCAGATATCGTTTTTTTATTGTAATGCAACCAAAAACGAGTGCTACAGAGTACAAAGAATATTATAAACTGCAGACACTCAAAGTGACCGAACCACCTCATTTCTTTTATTTTTTTGCCAAGCCTTTCCTGAGGTTTTTATTTGTATTTTTTAGGGGCACCTTAGTAGCAAGCAAGGTTGGGTAGGGTTACTTTAACTGGATTACTTTCAATTACTTTTGGATTACTCCAATAACAAATATGCTAATAAAAGACACAAGAAACTAAATATGAATAAAATGACTCAATTTTGTGCAGGCTTGGGGAGTATCGGAATACATGGAACGGCAAAAATGGTGTTTGGATTTCTGTTCATTTTGTTTCTGTCGCATTTGATGTTAGTTTTGCCGCAGATCAAAGAGATCAAAGCCAGGAGAGAAAGCTTACCACATGTTGTGAGTCATTTTATTCATATTTAGTTTATTTTGTCTTGTATTAGCATATTTGCTATTGGGGTAATCCAAAAGTAATTTAAAGTAATCAAGTTAAAGTAGCCCTACACAACCCTGCACATTTCTCGACCTACGAGTATTTTAGAAAATGCATGTTTGTATAATAGTTAATGTCTTTTTGCTTGTTATTCAAATCAATATTAATATAGAATTAAGGTTTTTTTTTTTCTAACACTAGGAGGCATTAAGTAATACACGCCACTAATTTAGTAAATGAATACAAGTAGTGAAATGCTCCTTTCCTGACACAAATTAAGTTATTTTTCACCCAATCACTTTTAGACTATATTGTATAATTAATTGTTACAGTTTAGTTATTCAAAACCCTTTCTGTGAAGTTGGAAGAGTATTTCAAGCCCGAATTGTACTTGAAATACACCCGAAGGCCTAGTGAGTTAGGAACAGGGTTGGGTAGAGTTACTTTAACTTGATTACTTTCAATTACTTTTGGATTACTCCAATACCAAATATGCTAATAAAAGACCAAATAAACTAAACATGAATAAAATGACTAAATTTTGTGCAGGTTTGGGGAGTAACGGAATACATGGAACGGCAAAAATGATGTTAGAAAGCTGTTTGGATTTATTTTCATTTTGTTTCTGTCGCATTTTATGTTCGTTTTGCCGGAGATCAAAGAGATCAAAGCCAGGAGAGAAAGCTTACCACGTGTTGTGAGTCATCATTTTATTCATATTTAGTTTCTTTTGTCTTTTATTAGCATACAGTGGAACCTCGGTTTTCGAACGCCTCTCAGTTCGAACAAATCGGTTGTCGACCCAAAATTTTGAGAAATTCTTGCTTCGCTTTTCGTTCAAAAAATCGGAGTTCGAACGCCGGTACGCTAGGGGCGATGCTGAGCGGCGTACGGGTGTAGATTGCCCCCACCCCTCGTGAAGAACTGTTGTCACGTGAGCGCGCACTCCTTTTTGCTTTCGTTATTAATATCGGTGAACGGAGTGTTTAAACCCCTAATTATGCCTCGGAAGAAGGTCGGTGCAAGCAGCAAAGTTGCTACAGGTGAAAAAAGAAGAGTAGTGCGTACAACTATTGAATTTAAGAAAGAAACAAGAGCAAAATATGAAGAAGATGTGCGAGTTTCCCTTCTTTCGAGGGAATAGAGCATGGCTTCTGCAGACCACCACAAAGGTAAGAAATCCTGTTCATAAATCTTTTCTTTATCCTTTAACCGCTCACCACTTATTGTGGAGACCCGGGTGCTAAACGACGTGTAAACGACCTGATTTTTTTATTTTTACACGTTCATGTTAGCGAATGTACGATTAGCCTGGGTTAGCTTCATGTTTACGTTCGTGGTAAACATTGAAGGTGTTGGAACGGATTAAAACGATTTTACATTACTTTTAATGGGAAAAAACGATTTCGGTGATTGAACAAATCGGTTTTCGAACAGGGTTCTGGAACGGATTATGGTCGAGAACTGAGGTTCCACTGTATTTGGTATTGGAGTAATCCAAAAGTAAGTGAAAGTAATCAAGTTAAAGTTACCCTACCCAACCATGGTTAGGAATATTTATTTTCTTAAACAACCTGGCAGAAGGTGAACAGGTTCATTCAAATTCGACTTTGATACCCTGGGAGCCGTATTTGGGATCCCGTTTGGCTTGAATACCAAAAGGGTGATCTCCGAACTTCGGTGTTGAATAAACATTTGAACTCTCATTGCTTTGCAGCCATACAAACAGGTAGCCGTGGTGACACACGAAACGGGGAATATGAGTGGCAACATGGAGGTGGGATGAAGGACGGACAGTGGGATGCAAGCGGGTGTCTGATTGGCGAGGTTCCGGACGAGCATATGTACAGACGGACGGAACAGAATGGGAGACGCCGGACACAACATACACAGCCAGACCGGCCCTTCCTATCCCAGGTATCAAATCTCTCAACACAATCATGCATTACCCGGGGAAGCTTACAGTCAGAACACAGAGAAAAGTCTGTTGACGCCACAATAACAGCCTTCAAAACCCACAAAATGAAACACGGTGCGTGCGCTGGCGTCGTGCTCTTGGCGTAGCAGATCCGTTATCACCACAACACACACACGAACGTTCGGATTCCTTTGAAAGCAACGTGATACAAACTTTGCGTGCGAGACCCTCCTCTTGTGTTAGCTTTTAAGTAACCCCCCTGTTAGCGAGTCTGTGGTGACCCGCACTATTACACCATCACATTCTTTTTCACCTTTTGCTGACCTTGTTAGGCTTCCTTATCCATAAAAATCTCATCCCGCTCATTCACACCTAGGGACAATTTCGACCGGCCAAATCCATAAAAATATGTTTTCTTTTTTTGGTGTTGGTGTCTGCGCCTCTTTTCTCTTAGCAATTAAATAAACCTGAGCTTAATTTTAATTATTGTTCCCACTCTGGTAACTTAACCCCGCAGAAGTCTTGTCAAAGGTCATGGCAGCAGTGTTCTGGTTTGCCCGCGTCCCTGCGTCCTAGACGCATCATTTTTGCTGGGGACGCATAGTCTCAAATCAACGTACGTCCCCGGGTTGCAACTTTTTTGACACAAAATTGTCATTATTACCCGATTACTTTTTTTTAACAAAGATTTACCACACTCCAAACTTTTCGTCAGGCAGATCCGCCATTGTTGTTTTGGTCTCGCGGTTCGAGTTTTCGTCTGCACGCCGATCTCGGCCAACGAGATCTCGTTGTGTAGTGAAAGGAAGTCCGTCTTTCTTAGAGAACCGGCTTTTTTTTAGTAGTATCGAGGTTGAAATCGTAAATCGGCGACAAATATATAATATAAATCGATATATTCATTCAGTTTTAATCATCAAATTATTAATTCATTTTCTGCCACAAATTATTGTTGGTAATATACCAATTAAAGGGATCACCACAAACCTGTCTTTTTTTATTTTCTCCTTTTATACTTCCTTTTTTTCTTAACTTCTTTATACAACATAATTCGTAATATCAATCATCAAAGCAAGTGAGCCGTTTGAGAGCCGGCTCTTTTTAATGAGTTGAGCCAAAAAAGCCGGTTCTCTAAAAAAAAAAGACGGTCTTCCTTTCACTACGGAGGCAGTAGCTCAGGAGGTAGAGCGCACGTCTTGGGATCAAGGGATCCCAGTTCGAATCCCAACTCCTCCGTGTTACATGTCGAAGTGTCCTTGGGTAAGACACTGAACCCCTAATACCCCATGGCTGCAAGGATTGGGAAATGTGGAGCACATTGTAAAGAGCTTTAGGAAGTCATTGACTTGAAAAGTCCTATATAAATGCAGATCAAATGCAGATCATCACTACACAACGAGATTTCGTTGGTCAAGATCGGCATGCAGATGAAAACTCGAACCGCGAGACCAAAACAACAATGCGGATCTGCCTGACGAAAAGTTTGGAGTGCGGTAAATCTTTGTTAAAAAAAAGTGATCGGGTAATAATGACAATTTTGTGGCAAAAAGGTTGCGTTGATTTGAGACTATGCGTCCCCAGCAAAAATGATGCGTCTAGGACGCAGGGACGCAGGCAAACGAGAACACTGGACATTGTTGACAAGAAAATACTCTGCAAATCCATCTCTATACTGAATTTACCTCACAAGACTCGACAGGTCTTCGTTTTATGTTTGTGAAAATATACTCGCAAAATGAAACACACATGAGTGGAGGAGAGGGTCTGGTTGTTGCTTTGTGGACTCATAGGCTGCGTCCCATTCTTCTCACTTTCACTCGCTATTTGCCCTAGTCACTCGGTTTTGAGCGTTCACGTGAAAATAGGATGTGTCCCAATACTCTCAAGACCGAGGGAGAAGTGCCCTCAACCCATGACATAACCACTTCAGATCGAGGGGGGTCGCTACCTCACTTGGAGCGAAGTAACTACCCAGAAGGCTTTGCAAATTCTCAATATCAACAAACATGGCCGGAAAGGAACCGCACAAATGTAAGTAGTTTTCCACAACGACGCATGTATTTGCAACGAAATATATTGAGATATCTTGGTTAGACATAAACGCAATAGAAAATCGCATTTTCGCGTTAAAACATGAACATTGCAAAATCGCTACTTTAGCGCGCGAATCTACCGAGGGAGCCGCAAAAAAAAACATCTTCACACTCCAAACCGTAGAGTAGGATAAGTGTGCAGAAAATCACGGTTCAGCCTTGCAAGTCCCGTCCAATTTCTTAGGGGACAATCTTCACTTCACTTACTGAGGGGACTTCCCTATGGAGGGACCTCACTGGAGGGTTCTCAGGGCTAAGTGAGAGGAATGGGATTGGGCCAAAGTCCAATTAAGATTTCAGTTTTTGGCAGTAGTTTGTGTTTTATAATCTTGTCTTTATAACCGCGTCAAAAGTGACGATACCGATGTAAAAATTTCAATCAGAGCATTTTATAGTGAACTGAAAACATTTTCTTTTACTTTATTTCGTTGAAATAGACATTCCTAACAAAGACAAGAAGCCAGGATGCAGTGGACAAATGTAAGTGTTTTTGTATACATTTAATATACGCAGGGTAGGGTAGGGTTACTTTAATTTGATTACTTTCAATTACTTTTGGATTACTCCAATACCAAAAAACTAATAAAAGACAAAGGAAACTAAATATGAATAAAATGACTAAATTTTGTGCAGGCTTGGGGAGTAACGGAATACATGGAACGGCAAAAATGATTTATGTTAATTTTGTTTCTGTCGCATTTTATGTTCGTTTTGCCGGAGATCAAGGCCAGGAGAGAAAGCTTACCACGTGTTGTGAGTCATCATTTTATTCATATTGTAAAGTTGGCTGTTTTGAGATATGTGCATTTCTCAGAATCCAATTCAATGAAATTAATGTGTTTTTATCTCATCTCATTAGCCGTACCGCTTTTCCTCATTAGGGTCGCGGGGGGGCTGGAGCCCATCCCAGCCATCTCCAGGCAGTGGGCAGGGGACACCCTGAGCTGGTTGCCAGCCAATGGCAGGGCACACAGGGACAGACAACTCGCTTGCTCATTCACACCTAGGGACAATTTGGACCGGCCAATCCACCTGAAATGCATGTTTTTGGAACGTGGGAGGAAACCGGAGTGCCCGGAGGAAACCCACGCGAGCACGGGGAGAACATACAAACTCCGCACAGGAAGTCTGGAGCTGGATTTGAACCCATGACAGGTTCCCATGACATGAACTGTGCCGCACAAGCGCTAACCACTGCTCCGCCGTGCTGCCCTAATCTGTTTTTATATTCCTAAATATAAAAACAATCTCTCTCACACACACATATAGTCACGTTTCAAACATCAGTCTAATTTGATCTTTTTATTGAGTTGCAGTTTTATTTTGATCCATCATGAGGGGAGTTTATCCAACAGCCCAGGTGGACCAGTCGAGGGAATCCTGTGACGTCATGAGGGTATCGATGAGGGTGTTACTTGGATGCTACAGCAACAATGGCTGCTATGATGACCGCACCGCCGATAACTGCTGCAGTTGCGGGCGTCAACCCGATACATGTTATGATCACCACTGGTTCCATTTATGAGCCCAAAAGTCGTTTCTTGTCTAAGAACTTCGAAAAAAGTTTTTTTTTCTCTCTCTCTATCCCCTTTCATCCGCTGCTATTTCAGGCCCTTTACCCACTCATATATCCTTTTATTGTGAAGTCGCGCTCGTGTGTGTGTTCCTTTTCCTGTTTTCTGTGACCAGTAATAAACCACGCCTATCGAGCGGGAGTTTCAGTCCTTGGGGGAGGTTAAGGATAGCTTCGTCAGCAGGGCTGAAGCTTCCACGAAGTAGATTAAAACCAAAATAAGTGCTTTTATTTTAGTAATTCTGCCAACAGTACGTTGCGGCGCTGCCACGAGCGGCTGCCTTTTCCAGCAGCTGCCCTATTGTTTTATTGTCTGCTCCTATCTTCGGTGTTTTTTTTCTTCCCGTTTTGACAACTACACTATGGATTACTTCTATCCTATGGACATGGGTTTTAACGCACAAGAAATGCGTGTTTTCAAGGAATTTCAACTCCTTGCCCTGAAGATTTCTCGTGCCGGCGTGATGAAGGGGCCTATCGTGGAGGAAAAGCCGGAGCTAGCGAAGCGGCTAGCGGCGTTATAAGTCTTCGGTACCATCCGTAATCATGGTAAATGCGAACTCACGACCAAATAAGATCATCGAGTGCTGGTGGAAAACATCGAAGCGCACAGGGAGCGCAGTTGCTGTGTTTTGCGGAAACGTGGCTCACGTTTAGCATTCCGGACGCTAACGTGTAGCCACCCGGAGCTACCCGGAGCAATCCGGCTTCAACGCCGCTAAACAGAGACACGAAAGCCGGGGAGAATCGGAGAGGAGGCGGACTTGCTAACACGAGGTGGTGTATCCCTGGATTTTCACAAAGAAAAGTTTTCCATCTGCTGCAGGGATGTCGAATTTTTGGACTGGCGTGACGTCATCCACTTCGCTACAAGCACCCCTAGGGCATCATGTTCATAAACAACAGGGTAGACTGCTGGAAGTCTGAATTTCCCTACGGGGATAAATAAAGTATCTATCTATCTATCTATCTAACAGAGAGTTTATATAATATAATAGCTTTAACACATATTTAGTTTCTTTTGTCTTTTATTAGCATATTTGCTATTGGAGTCATCCAAAAGTAATTGAAAGTAATCCAGTTAAAGTAACCCAACCCAACCCTGAATATACGTAAACGGGTCAGTTGCACACCTAACGCAAGAGGAGGGTTAAGTGTGATAACAAAATGTTAAGTCGCAGGGAAAATGCAAGCTTGGCCCTCTACAGTTTCTTTTTTTAAATAAAGTCAGATATAATCGGGGGCGTGTTTGGAAACATTTACAAAACTCGTCTCAAACTGTGTCAGAAATCAAAAAAACGCCATAAAACCGTCACCGGGTTGAAAGATTCAAAGGGATAGTGCCATGTGTCAACACAGTGTTCTTTTTGTTGTTTTCTTTTGTCTCTTCGTGCTACCATGATGCTGAGAGGCACAGGGCAGTTACAAGGCCGGAGAAGTAACCCCCAAACAAGGACCCTCTAACCCTCCCTCAGTCACTTAGTGTGTTGGAGAAGCAGCGTGCAATCATTGGGGGGGCCATGACATGACATCGGGCTGCCGACCTCCTCGAAGTGCAGCAAACGTGTGTTAGTGATCCATCTAAAATGTTTTTTTTGTTTTTTTTTTACAAATGCATAGAAAACAACAACGAAAACAAAACTGCTCATTGGTTTGGCATCGTCTCCTTCCTCACAGTGTCACAGTGGTAGATGCCTGGTAAGACAAGAGAGGCTACACACGGACAAAAGAAAAAAAAAAATCCAATAATGAAAGAAATATTTTTATGTTGATATACATTACCGTTCGAAGGTTTGGGGTTGCTGGAAAATGTTCCTATTTTTTAAGGAAACGTGCTGGTTTTTCAATGAAACCTATATTACTAACGCTGTAAATTCAATATCTACAGTACATAGTAACACAGAGGCCCATTTCAAAGATGTTCAAATAGTACACTGTGTTTACGGATTTCATTAAAGGCTAATGATGGCTGACTAGAGAAATGTTGTGCATTTATGCACTTCTGAAAATTATTTAGCTGTTTACAGAAGCTATAAAATTGAAGAAATCCGGAGAGTCACATTTGTGATTGATTTAAGTTTCAGAACAGCCAGAAAAATAAAACTATCATATGAAACATGACAGGGTATTCTTGTTCTAAGAAATAAAGCCTATTACATGCCAGAAATTGCAAAGAAGCTAAAGCTCTCCTACAACGATGTGTACTACTCCCTTCACAGAACAGCACAAACGAAGAAGAAAAAGAAGGGGGATACCCTGCTGCACAACGAAGCAAGAGGAAAAGTACATAATAGTCTCTTGTTTCAGAAAATTGCCATACAGGCCTTCAATTTGAAGCTTGATTAACAGGGTTGGGTAGGTTTACTTTAACTTGATTACTATCAATTACTTTTGGATTACTCCAATACCAAATATGCTAATAAAAGACAAAAGAAACTAAATAAGAATACAATTATGACTCACAACACGTGGTAAGCTTTCTCTCCTGGCTTTGATCTCTTTGAACTCCGGCAAAACTAACATAAAATGTGACAGAAACAAAATGAAAATAAATCCAAACAGCTTGCCAACATCATTTTTGCCGTTCCGTGTATTCCGTTACTCCCCAAGCCTGCACAAAATTTAGTCATTTTATTCATATTTAGTTTCTTTGTCTTTTATTAGCATATTTGGTATTGGAGTAATCCAAAAGTAATTGAAAGTAATCAAGTTAAAGCAACCCTACCCAACCCTGTTGATTAAATAGTACCTTCAAAACGCCAGTGTCAATATCTACAGTGAAGAGGCATCTACAGTGAGATGCTGGCCTTCAAGGCAGTGTCAAAGAAAACGCCATATCTAAGATTACCCAACAAAAGGAAGAAATTACCGTAAATTCCGGACTATAAGCCGCTACTTTTTTCCCAATTGTTCAGCCCTGCGGCTTATTGAGTGAAGCGGCCAATTTATGTAAGTTTTCTAGCGGCCACCAGCGGCACTCCAGTACAAAAGGTAAACTTTAGACCGGTGGAATTGTGCGCCGAGATAGACTGCATCCTCTTAGTTTATGTCCGAATTGTCCGTATGACAGAGGACAGAGGTTCGTTCCGATTATGAGGAAGACGCCCTTGATGGCGACAGTTATGAGGAGAAAGACGAGGACGGTTTACCGTGAATTTCGCAATTGCGGTACGGCTTTTTTTAACAGCTACGCTTTGTGCGTTGCGAGCGTGTTAGGAGTAGCGTGGTGGTACCTTTCACAGGCACGGTTTGGGATGAAAGTTATATTATTATTATTATTAAAGCTTTGAGAACTCTCTCGGTGTACCGTCTTTCTTTGTAAATATGTGTAACCATGTATAATATGTATTTGCAACTGTATATTTTTGTAATGTATTTATTTTAGAGACTTATTGTGATATGTTTTCTACAAGCGAATCAAAAAGAAGGGGCGGAGTAAACGCGGGCTGACGGGAAATGGAGTAAAGCTGAGTTAAATCTCTTTGTTGTTGCAACGGACAATAGTGGATATATATTTTTCCCACCCTTAACTTTTTTTAACATTTTTTTCGTTGGACTACTTTCAACGGGACCTGGACTTTCCATTAAATTCTAACTACCGGTATCATTTCCTGTGTATGTTGCCGATTGTGGTGGATGGATTGTGTACTATATTTGCAGTTACAATCGCGGCACCTAAAGTCAGGTTTGGGATACATTTTTGACTGTGTTACATGTTTAAATGTTGGCGCATGCGGCTTACACACAGGTGCGGCTTGTGTAAGGACAAAACCAATAATGTCTGCAAAATGTGGTGCGTGCGGCTTATAATCAGGTGCACTTTGTAGTCCAGATTTTACTGTAATATGGGCAAATGAACACAGACATTAAAAGACGAATTTGATTCATTAAATTGTGACTCCCAATAAAAAACACAAATTTGTCTGGCTGACCCCAAACCTTTGAGAGGTAGTGTATATGTAATATTTTTTTTACATAACTTACTCATTGCCTTTAACATCAAATGCAGTGAATAAGTTAACAAACAAAAAATAAGGATTTGGAGATGCAAGGAAAAACAAGTTCAGTCCAAAGGGGCGCATCTTAGTCCACGTTCGGCAGCGTGGAAGGGACCTTGTCGGAAAAAAAGGAGGTGCTAGAGCAGGCAGCCCTGAGGGGTGGCTACACCGTCACAGTGAGAAGGCACGGGGCTCGAACTGTGCGTGGATTGCGAACCGAATGCAGAGGGAGAAGGAACGGGGGGCACGGGATGTGGGGAGAGAAGGGAAGAGGGGCCTCAGAATATGGTGGTCTCGTACTTGGTGCTGACGGGCCGCCGGCTGGCATCACGCTGGTCCAAGAGCCAGGAGGTGCTGCCCAGGGAGTGCATGTCGGCATCCATCTCCAGAGGATCGATCTGCCGAGTGGAGGAGGAGGAGGAAGAGGGCGTTGGGAAAGGGAAAAATTGGAGGACGAAAGGGATTGCGTGAGACTGCGGAGATGACTCCCCTAAAACTGCCGGGCCCCGTGGCTCAATCCACCACATCGACTATTGACGGGCTCCGCTAGCTTGTGCTGTGAGCTTACACTACCCGAAACTGATATCACCGCAAATCGGGCCGGACACAAACCAACGACTGCAGGGTACTGGGTGGCACATCTATCTCACTCTTCGTAGGAGGTTCTTAGCAAGAATTTTAGCTCGGGACTCATGGTTTATAGCAGGGGTCGGGAACCTTTTTGACTCAAAGAGCCATAAAAGCAAAATATATTTATTTGATTTTGGGAAAGAGCTACACCATATATCACTGGTGTCAAACAGGCGGCCCGCGGGCCAGATCAGGCCCGCTCAGGGATTAAATCCGGCCCGCGAGACAACACTCAGAGAAGCGCAAGAGAAAAACAAGCTGCGGGTTGAAATATGTCAACTTGATGTTGCCAAAGCCAGGTGCCTCTCACAAAGACACAGTACTTGTATTTATTTATTTCTCTCTCTCTCTCTCTCTCTCTCTCTCTCTCTCTTTCTCTCTCTCTCTCCCCTTTTCTCCCACTCTCTGTCTCTGTCTCTTTCACTCTCTGTGTCTCTTTTTCCCTTCCTTTGTTCCTCTTTGTCTCTTTCTCTTTCTGTGTCTTTTTAACTTCTTTTGCTCTGACTTCCTTTTTTCCTTTTCTCTCTTTTTCTACCCTTGGCTCTTTCTTTTCTCTTTTCTCTCCTTCTGTCTTTCTATTTCTCTTTGGATTTCTTTCTTCCAATCCCCTTTTTTCTCCCTCTCTCACGACTTCTTTTTATATCTTTTGTTCCTCACACTCTCTCCCTCTCTTTTTCTCCCCCCTCTTTCTCTTATTTCTTTATCTCTCTTATTTCTTTCTCTTTAATCTACAAGTCCGGCCCCCGACAGAATGTTTGTTCTATGGTGTGGCCCCCGAGTTCAAATGAGTCTGAGACCCCTGTCATATATTATGAGACAAATTTACTAAATTGCTAAACCCGCGCCCCAGACAAAAGCTTAGTCTTCAGCACATTTATTTTTGATGATTTGATAAAAATGATGGAGAATAATGCCAGAGCCCGTGTCCCAAAATCAACAAACATACCACTTTAAACTTGTCTCTTTCTTGCAATGACTCAAGATCGGTTAAACTCATTTCGACCCTTTTTTCATACATATTGGTTTCAAAACCAGATGCAAGCAGTTATTTTGTAAAAAACGTCACAACATTCTGCAAACAGGGAGCCTGATGTGCTTACCTTTGGCGCAGACGACGTAGGGCGAGAGATGGGAGGGAGTGCTTGCACTTTATGCATAGCTCCACTCATCCCTCCCACTCACCCAATCAAATAACTTTAAATTCTCTTCCGGTGTTTTGGCGTATTTACAGTTTGTTCTGTGGATTTCATTATAAGTACAAACCTTTTTTTATTCATTTAACAAATACTGTATTATTCGTTGAAACCGAAGAACAAAGCCAGTTTTCAGGTTTTCAGTTTACTTCAATAAAATTGGGTCACCATCATGTGGATGACAAAAAATGAGGTGTTAAAAGTACTGTATTTTCTAAACTTGCCATGTCCTGCACGGTTGTCATGGCGCCCAGCTGGCCCCGCCCCTTGACACCGGCTGACCTGCATTTCTTGATTACTCCTATGGGTACTTAAACGCTCCTTTTGGAACTGCCCTTTGCCAAATCGTTGTTTACCCTTGTTAAAAACCTGTTCATGCCTGTTTGATACAGTTTGTTCTGTGGATTTCATTATAAGGTATCTGAACACTGAACACAGATTATATAGTGAGCTTTTATATAAAGGATTCTTTAGCGTTGTACAGCCAAAACGAGTTTTTTTTTTTTTTTTGGGGGTGTGACACCTTGACTGTAAATTGTAGTGAAAAACGTGCCCTAGATATTCTGCGAAGTACTGCACTGTAATTCAGCTTTGGTTTGGCTTTGCGTGTATCTGAACAGGATTAATGGCTCAAGTTTTGAACGAGATGGAGAAAAATTGCATGCAATCAAATTTGTCTCTGAGCCACAGGTACTCATAGAAAGAGCCATAAATGGCTCGCGAGCCATAGGTTCCCGACCCCTGGTTTATATATCCATACAATATAATTTTCCATATTTTTGGCACTATAAGGCGCACTAAAACCCCAAATTGGCCAGAAATTTAAAAGTACCCAGTGTAACGCAAAATACGGTGGAACCGATTAGTACTGCATACTGCATTTATCCGTGTGCGTAACTACACAAGGTTTTCTAGTATAATACTACTATTTGTGCAAAATTAGATCGATAGAAAAACCTCACTGACCATAACCTTGAATTGCATGCAACAGGAATTGAGCCCAGGTCATGGCGGTGAGAGTGCTGATAGTTGACCACTAGACCACCAGATGATATCACATACAGTCTCATACACATACAGGCCATACAAATACGATTTGCAATGCAGTATTTTCTAACTCAGGTCTCAGATTGGCGAGTGGATATAAATTAGAGAGGCCAAATGATGGAGAAGTTGTGTGTGTTATTGTCCACTACGTTGTTATCAATGACCTGTCTATTTCCAATGCCAGGATTGAATTCCACAACTGACGAGTCAAAAAGCTTTGTTTAATAATAGTACCGTATTTTCCGCACTATAAGGCGCACCGGGTAATAGGGCGCACCCCCAAAAAATAGTTTTTGGTCCTATATTTCCCATACATAAGGCGCACCGGATTATAAGGCGCTACAATGGGAATGTCGACAAAACAGTCAGATAGTTCAGTCAAAATTATTATCCCCTTAACATTCCGAAAGCTTGCAATGAAGCAAATACGTGTCTCAGACATGTACGGAAACAGTGTCTGTACGATGTCACCAATCACTCAAATGGATCGTTCCAAATATCATTCGGAAGGTTAAAGTCTTGGGATTCAAGAAATGCCAAACATTTCTTAGTTTCCATTTTATTTTTTGCTGGCAACTGTGTGGACAGCAAAGTAAGAATTTCATTGTGCAGGGATACGAGGTTCTTTACTGCGCCTATGACAATAAACACTTTGAATTGAATTTAGTTTAAAAATAGACTCATCACAGAAACATCAAGATCGTTCTAAAACAAGATACCGGGAAAATATAAAGCCGCATAGCTCACCTAAGTTCTCTTGCAGCCATCACGTTCAATAATGATACGTAACCATGGTCTTCTTACAACCGTGAGTGTAGTAAATCCAGGAGAGTAAAATATTTACAAATACAGAATAGTAAAAAATGTATTCTCTATGCCGTAGTGCAACCCAACCTGTGATTCACATTCATCTTTTTCGGCCAATCGCAGGCTTTGTTTCGCCCTTTTAGCCTATGCGAGCCTGTAAATGATAAAAAGGATCCGCCCCCTTTACCTCCGAATAACTTTAGCCAATAGTGACTGATTCAAATGATGATTGACACATTGTTTAGGAAAGGAAACGCCGGTATATAAATCCCAGCATACACCGCGGACGACTTTGCCTTCGGGGGAAAATCTAGTCGGCGGCTGCTTGCTTTAGTTGCAAGACTTTGCGACTTAATATTGATCCATATATAAGGCGCACTGTATTATAAGGCGCATGGTCAGCTTTTGAAAAAAATAAAGGCTTTTAGGTGCGCCTTATAGTGCGGAAAATACGGTACTTCAAATTAGACACATAAAAGCATACCACTTGATATCACAAATTTTAAAGGACCAATTTGATTCATTACTTGATGCAATGCCCAGCCCTAAATCATATTATACACTGAAAGAATTGTTCTATAGGTTTACGCAGTGCCATATCTGTTATGGCATCTGTTTTTTAAGTTGATTTATATCTAACTTGTTCCTTATTGTCAGGGTTGGGTAGGGTTACTTTAACTTGATTACTTTCAATTACTTTTGGATTACTCCGATACCAAATATGCTAACAAAATACAAAAGAAACTGTGCAGGCTTGGGGAGTAACGGAACACATGGAACGGCAAAAATGATGTTGGCAAGCTGTTTGGATACATTTTCATTTTGTTTCTGTCGCATTTGATGTTAGTTTTGCCAGAGATCAAAGAGTTCAAAGCCAGGAGAGAAAGCTTACCACGTGTTGTGAGTCATCATTTTATTCATATTTAGTTTCTTTTGTCTTTTATTAGCATATTTGGTATCGGAGTAATCCAAAAGTAATTGAAAGTAATCCAGTTAAAGTAACCCTACCCAACCCTGCTTATTGTATTGAACCGTGACAATGAGGACAACATTCTAGAAAATCAAATGGAGCTTGTCCCGTTCTTAGGTTTTTCTCTATTTTGGGAGGCAGAGGATTATTTATTAGCAAAACTCCTTCTGGGTTTTGGGAATTCTACAGTGTCCACAAACCTGTCCCACAACAGGAAGTAAAGGGCAGAAATACCTGTTGAGCAGTGAGTATACATCCCACTAGTTGTTCTTATTCCAGTTCACGTAAAAATAAAAAAGCATCCACCAAACACAAGCGGGGAACCTTTTGTCCAGCTAAACGGCGACACTTTCGCTCAAGGCGTCTATGAGGATAAATGGTGATGGCGGGTGCGAGAGGAAAATGGAATCTGCAGCAGTGGGAAATGAGGAAGGTATTTGCGGCGGCGGGTGAGGGGGAGTGTAATGGCAGCGGTGGGGTGAGTCGAGGCAAGGAAAGAGAAGGACCTGGACTCCAGGGCTAACGGAGTGCAACGGGAGGAAGGTAGGACGGTGGGTGGTGCACGTGTGACAGTGACAGCAGCGGCAATCGAGCATGGGGGCACCCTGGGGGCAACACCAAGAAGACAAGAAGACAAGGATGTGTTAAAAGACAAGAGCATTGTGACAGTGCGACAAGCTTCTCCAATTCAAGTCTTGGGATCGGAAAGTTCAAGTCAAGTAGCATTCGGGAGGGTTTGCCGTGACATTGCGCTTCCGTGTCAAATATTTTGCCAAGTACAGTAATCCCTTGTTTTTCACAGTGGTTGCGTTCCACAAAGGTTCTGCGGTCGTCAAACCAGCAAAGTAGAAACCTTTATTTATTCATTTATCAATTATTATTACAGTGGAACCTCGGTTTTCGAACGCCTCTCTGTTCGATCAAATTTCCAGAAATTCTTGCTTCGCTGTTCGGTCAAAAAAATCGGAGTTCGAACGCCGGTAATGCATGGGTGCGTACACTAGGGTGCGATGCTGAGCGGCGTATGGGTGTTTTAGGCCCAAATTATGCCTCAGAAGAAAGTGCAAGCAGCAAAGTTGCTACAGGTGAAAAAAGAAAAGTAGTGCGTACAACTATTGCATTTAAGAAAGAAATAATAGCCAAATATGAAGGAGGTGTGCGAGCGCCTTCTGCTGACCACCACAAAAGTAAGAAATCCTATTCATAAGATTACGATAACGCGAACGTACGATTAGCCTGGGTTAGCTTTAAGTTTACGTTAAACATTCAGGGTGTTGGAACGGAGCTCAACATTGAGGTGTTGGACCTGAGCCCCCATTCCAATGAACCGCTCACCGCTTGTTGTGGAGACCCAGGTGCTAAATGACTTGTAAACGACCTGATGTTTTTATTTTTACACGTTCATGTAAGCGTAATCTTTCTTACGGAAGATTACGATAACGCGAACGTATGATTAGCCTGGGTTAGCTTTATGTTTACGTTAAACATTCATGGTAAACATTCAGGGTGTTGGAACGGATTAAAACGATTTACATTATTTTTAATAGGAAAAAGATTAACTAATCAGTTTTCGAACAGGGTTCTGGAACGGATTATGGTCGAGAACCGAGGTTCCACTGTCTTTATTTTTTTTGGTCATTGTCCATTTTCCATTATCCATTATCCATTATCCATTATCAGTCAAAACATGATCCATGTCACAGCCAAAAGGCCGAGACACTTGATCCTAGCCAAGAGGCTAAGCGAATGCACCATTCCCAGAGGTACTGCAATACCGGGCCGATGTGTGGAGTGGACGGAGCAAGCTCCTATTCCATCTCCCTGTAACAAAAATACTACACTTGATTTTAGCCTGAATTTGCCTTGCATGGCTGACGCCGCTATCGGTGCGTGAGTGTGTGTGTGTGAATGGGTAAGATTGAAGCACATTGTAAAGCTCATTGGGATCTCTTCAGTGACTTGAAAAGAGCTATATAAATGCAGATCATTTACCAATTACCATTTAAATTGCAGCTTAGAGATTTTTGGGGGGATTTTTACATCCTGTCAAATATTTTTAAAATCAAACACATTGCCGACTGCAATGTAGTAGGACATACCATGGGCGCACAGTCTATCAATTAGGATCTATTAGAAAAGCCTAAATTTAAACAATAGATTCCGCCCGCATATATTCTTGATCCTCTGTGAAGAAAAAGCGACCTCTACTACAATGCAAAAAAAGGAAAAAACAAGAACACACTAAAGAAATCAATTGCAAAAAAGATTGTAATTAAAAATGTAATTAATTATTCAAATTGTGTGATTATACTGTTTTTAGGATGTTTTAACCGTTTTACCATGTCTTTTGACTAATCAGCAGAGATTTCATCTTTTAAGACACAGGTGTCAAAGAGGCAGCCCGCGGGCCAAATCAGGCCCGCTAAGGGATTGAATCCGGCCCGCGAGACAACACTCAGAGAAGCGCAAGAGAAAAACAAGCTGCAGGTTGAAATATGTCAACTTGATGTTGCCTCGAACAAAGACACTGTACTTGTATTTATTTCTCTCTCTCTCTCTCTGTCTCTGTCTCTCTCTCTTTCTCTTTTCCACCCCTTTTCTCCCACTGTCTGTCTCTTTCACTCTCTGTGTCTCTCTTTTTCTCTTCCTTTGTTGCTCTTTGTCTCTTTCTCTCTCAGTGTCTCTCTTTTTCTCTTCCTTTGTTGCTCTTTGTCTCTTTCTCTCTCAGTGTCTTTTAACCTCTTTCGCTCTAACTTCCTTTTTACCTTTTTTCTCTTTTCACTTTCTCTCTTCATACCATTTGTTTTCTCTTTTCTCTCCTTCTGTCTTTCTATTTCTCTTGGGATTTCTTTCTTCCTCTCTTTTTCTTTCCCCCCTCTCACAACCTTTTATCTTTTGTTTCTCACGCTCTCTCCCTCCCTCTCTCTTTTTCTTTCTCTTTAATCTACTAGTTCGGCCCCCGACAGAATGTTTGTTCTATCGTGTGGCCCCCGAGTTCAAATGACTTTGACACCCCTGTTTTAAGACATGCAAAATTCGAACTCACCAAAACTTCTTCAAACTAGATACTAGCATAATTCTTGTCACAGAATTTTTCGGCCGTAAAAGGCCGAAAGTGCAACATCGGTTTGGGCCGAAAGAATAATCTAACTTCATATCCTTTGCCCGGGGGGAATTTGTGCTCTTGGTGGCCACATGTTTTTTATTTTGAACATGAGAAAGAAGGACACGGAGGTCAAAACGAGAGCTCGGCCAAGCTTTTAACAACAAAACATTTTCTCCAAAGTTCCCGCGTCCCCTTTTCTTCTGACTATTTTTGTAGCCGCTAGCTGGACTTTGGTTAAGGTTTCCTTGGTAACACTACAGAGCTAACTCACTGCTGTTGAGCAGTTTTATTTGTAAACCACTTTGTGTGTGACATTTAGTCAATTTGTCCCAAAGTTAATTGTCTGGTGTACGCTATGTCTGGCGAGATTTTAATTTGTCTTTATTATTGTTCTTAATTCGTCAAAACTGTGAGCTGACTCGTTTATTGAATTGTTATCATAATCCGTTCCGTCTTTTTATTCCCAACCCTAACCCTAACCCTAACCCTAACCCTTTGTACTCGTAACCCTAACCCTAACCCTATTCCGAACCCTTTATATTCCTAACCCCTAACCCTAACCCTATTCCAAACCCTTTGTATTCCTAAACCTAACCCTAACCCTAACCCTTTTCCAAACCCTTTGTATTCCTAACCCTAACCCTAACCGTATTTCAAACCCTTTGTACTCCTAACCCTAACCCTATTCCGAACCCTTTATATTACTAACCCCTAACCCTAACCCTATTCCAAACCCTTTGTATTCTTAACCCTAACCCTAAGTCAAGTCAAGTCATCTTTATTTGTATAGCCCTAAATCACGAAGAGTCTCAAAGGGCTTTACAGATTATTACACTATATTACACAGACTATTTTTCAGCCGACGAGAAGAGTAGGTTATTCATATGCTAACCCTAACCCTAACCCTATTCCAAACCCTATTCTAAACCCTTTGTATCCCTAACCCTAACCCTAAACGTATTTCAAACCCTTTGTACTCGTAACCCTAACCCTAACCCTATTCCGAACCCTTTATATTCCTAACCCCTAACCCTAACCCTATTCCAAACCCTTTGTATTCCTAACCCTAACCCTAACCGTATTTCAAACCCTTTGTACTCCTAACCCTAACCCTATTCCGAACCCTTTATATTACTAACCCCTAACCCTAACCCTATTCCAAACCCTTTGTATTCTTAACCCTAACCCTAAGTCAAGTCAAGTCATCTTTATTTGTATAGCCCTAAATCACGAAGAGTCTCAAAGGGCTTCACAGATTATTACACTATATTACACAGACTATTTTTCAGCCGACGAGAAGAGTAGGTTATTCATATGCTAACCCTAACCCTAACCCTATTCCAAACCCTATTCTAAACCCTTTGTATCCCTAACCCTAACCCTAAACGTATTTCAAACCCTTTGTACTCGTAACCCTAACCCTAACCCTATTCCGAACCCTTTATATTCCTAACCCCTAACCCTAACCCTATTCCAAACCCTTTGTATTCCTAACCCTAACCCTAATCCTAAAGCCAAAATGCCTGACAAATAAATACTTAAAATAGGGTCGAAAGCTTTCACTGTAGCAGTTTCAAGAAATTTTTTATTAAAACTTAACTCAAAGTAGAATTAACATGCTTTTGCCGTTTGCATTTTGGATCTCTCAGCAGTTGTATTTTATTGTCAGACAGGATTTCTTTTAAACACTTGAATTCCTTTTTTTTGGTTGACTGAGAATTTAATAGAAAATGTATTTAAAATCAGTACATAATAATTTGCCAGTCAATTATTGATCATTTTATTTTGTGCATTTTTGAGGGGACCAGTCAGTGAAAAGTCTTTAAATTATGATTATTTTCTAATTATTTCTATGTTTAAGTTAATTCCAAACTGATAGCTACATCCATTAAAATATTTTGAAGAATTAAAAAAGGGGCAAAATATTGCTGAATAAACTTTATGATAATAATCCTTTGTGACTTCCCTTGAGTTCTGATTGTGTACTGTCTAGGTTGGTAGGGCGCTACTCACTGCTGATCTCCTCATATTGCTCCATGGCTGCGACACGGGCCGGCTGCTTTTGGTCTCGACCACCTCGGAACTCAATGACGAGTGGGGGATGAAGTGTCTCTGCCTGGACTGCAGAGTCATTTGGTAGGCCACTTCGAAAGCCTGACCCAGAGTTAAGATGATCTCGTACGTCTGCGTCTGTGTAGGAAATTCGGTATCAGTTCAAGGTCCTTGAGCATGAATGTTAAAGTTTCTTTAATCCTTCATCTTGATTCTTGTTAGGTCAAATTAATTAACTTTTGGAGGATTTTCCCAATTGAAATGTTATATTAATTGTTTAGAATTTCCCCCTCAAAAAATCCTGGGAAAGCTCAACCTGAATCACTCAACAATCTGACATTTACAGTATTTTCTTTCACGGTTACCATGGCGCCCAGTTGGTCCCAGCCGGGTGGCGCCGGATTCTGTCGCGGTTGCCACGGCGCCCAGTTGGCCCCGCCCATGGACACCGGCTGAGACGCATTGACTGATTGCTCCTTGGCAGTATTCGAACGCGCTCCTTTGAGCCGTTAGTTGTCTGTTTGTTAAACTTCTGTGATATTTCTGTGAAACTTCTGCATACTCCTGTTTAACTCTGAGAAATGCCTAGTCTGTAAATTTGCCTGCATTTGATCCTGTTTTGTTTTTGGGCCTGATTTGTTGGATTTTTACCTTGTTTTTGTTTGGATTTGAATCCACTTTTCCCGGATCGAGTGTGCGCCCCCTTCTCCTCTCCCTAATAAATTACGAGTACGTTACGCGAGTGGGTTCTAAATTCTGTTTCCTGCCCTGGTTCGTGACATTTTCTGGATCTAAAATTCCCAGTTGGTCGGGAATTTCTAAGTGTGCCCTGCATACTGGAGAATATGTTGGATAGTATTGAGTAATTATATGTTGCAACAAAAGGTTTCCCCTTATTGAGCGATTCATTGTCCAATCAATTGTTGTCATTGAGCCATATCTCTATGATTTGTTTGATATGGAGTGTAAACCTGTGTCATGAGAGTGAGGGCCTGAGCTTTTACTATCGATCTAGCATTGGTGCTGAACAGAAATGAAAAGGCATAACAGTTTATCTCGTATCACACTATTTTTATTCATGGTTTAAGAAATACAGACTTTCATAGTGCTGTTTGTTCTGTATTCTTATTAAACAGACTCTCCACTTCTTCTTCTGTGAGTAATTAATGTTGTGAAAGGCAGAAACATAAAACAAGAACTTCTTCAGCATTATTGACGCACTGGTGAAGAAGTGGAGAGCCTGTTAAATCGATCAGAATGCAGAACAAAATGCACGATGGAAATCATCTTAAAATTGTAAATATTTTAATTATCATTGGAGCATTGCAACCAATGTTCCCTGTAATTTTCCACGGGTCTGAGCGTTCACACAAAGTTGGTGAGCAACGCTTGAAACAACAGTGAGCAACAGCAATCCCAAGTGTGGCAACTAAATCATTATCAAACATGTCCAAAACTTGACATCACGTTACATTTTGCTGAGTTTCCGGCAATGCAAAAAGATTTTTCTCTTTTGAATGAATTGACTAATGTATTATTGCAAAGCTTGTACGGCCTACAAACGTCGTTTGTACTTTCACAAGATATCCATTTCTTTTTATTTCCTGATATATTTTGTTGCATAATATTAACATTTTTGGGGGCTTATTGAGTCGGTTGTAAGATACAGAACTGTACTTAATCACATTTTTTAGTGGAAGTACAATGTTGGCAACAAGATTCACTTGATATAATTGGAAATTATTTGAATGCAACACAAACTTTTCCTTCTTTTTTCTGTGTTTTTTTTCTATTTTTTTTTTAAATTCCTTTAAAAAAAAATCTCATTGTGTTTATTTTTTCCGAGCTGTTTCTTTTTTGTTTTTGTTCTCTATTTACTTTTTTCCTACATTTCTTTATTTTCTTTTTTCTGGCTTTTTTCTGAATTTTTCCTTCTTTTTTTGATTCTTTTTTTCTCAGCTTTTCACTACTTTTTCATTTTGGTATTTTTTTCTTTTATGTTCTATTCCCCCCTTCTTTTAAGTCATTTTGTGCATAGTTTTACATAATATTTGGTCATGTTGGGATTAAAGAAGCAAAAACAACCCGAAGAGCCGTTTAGGACCCGAAAGAGCCGGTTCCTTTTAGTGAGCCGAGCTGAAGAAGCCGGTTCTCGACAAACTCTACTAGCTTTACTCAACTTCGTTATACTTTGACTCGACTTCAAAATACCGCATTTAGAAAACAGCGTCAGGGGAACCCTTGTATTTTTACCTTCATGCACTGTAACTTTGACTTAATTCACTTCTTAATTAGCAATTTTGAGCCCTGATTTTTTGTGCGCTGGCTAGATTTTCGCGCTGAGAATGTGCAGGCAGTGTGCGATTAGAGGGAATGTTGGTCATGATAAACTTATCCCTCCATTTGCCTGTACTGACCACCTCAACTGTGCTGAAGACATGACAAAAATGATGGCCGCTTTTGAGGTCCTTGGTGATGTAGGCGAATGTGCACAGGTCGTCCGGGTCCTGAGCGGCACAGGAGATGTTCCGGATCTCATGCTCTGCGACGATGGTCTTACGGAAAAGACAGAAAGGTAAACACAGCAAATGAGCTACAGCAGGGGTCAGGGACTTATGTCTCGCAAGCCATTTATGGCTCTTTTCATGAGTATGTATACCTGAGAGACAAAATACCATGTATTTATTCTATGTGTCATTCAAAAATTGCGTAAGCGAAACTTATAGGAGCACGCAAAGAAAAAGTAACATTGGGAAATATAGGGCATATTTTTAACTACATTTTACAGTCACAGTGTCACAACAACAGACCCTGTTGTGGCTGTAAATCGCTAAATACCGTATTTTCCGCACTATAAGGCGCACCTAAAAGCCATAATTTTTTTCAAAAGCTGACCATGCGCCTTATAGTACAGTGCGCCTTATGTATGGATCAATATTAAGTCGCAAAGTCTTGCAACTAAGGCCAGCAGCCGCCGACTCGATTTTCCCCCGAAGGCGAAGTCGTCCGCGGTGTATGCTGGGATTTATATACCGGCGTTTCATTTCCTAACCAATGTGTCAATCATCATTTGAATCAGTCACTATTGGCTAAAGTTATTCGGTGGTAAAGGGGGCGGATCCTTTTTATCATTTACAGGCTCGCATTGGCTAAAGGGGCGAAACAAAGCCTGCAATTGGCCAAAAAAGATGAATGTGAATCACATATTGGGTTTGCGCTACGGCATCGAGAAAACATGTTTTACTATTCTGTATTTGTAAATATTTTACTCTCCTGGATTTACTACACTCACGGTTGTAAGAAGACCATGGTTACGTATCATTATTGAACGTGATGGCTGCAAGAGAACTTAGGTGAGCTGTGCGGCTTTATATTTTCTCGGTATCTTGTTTTAGAACGATCTTGATGTTTCTGTGATGAGTCTATTTTGAAACTAAATTCAATTCAAAGTGTTTATTGTCATATGCACAGTAAAGAACCCCCGTTTCCCTGCACAATAAAATTCTTACTTTGCTGTCCACACAGTTGCCAGCAAAAAATAAAATGGAAACTAAGAAATGTTTGTTTGGTGACATCGTACAGACACTGTTTCCGTACATGTCTGAGACACGTATTTGCTTCTTTGCAAGCTTTCAGAATGTTAATTTCGACTGAACTATCTGACTGTTTTGTTGACGTTCCCATTGTACCGCCTTATAATCCGGTGCGCCTTATGTATGGAAAATATAGGACCAAAAACTATTTTTTGTGGGTGCGCCCTATAACGCGGTGCGCCTTATAGTGCGAGAATACGGTAATCCATTATATGGAAGCACATTTAACAATCTATAACCATTCTTGTGACACGTTGTGATGGAAATCCACAGAACATACTGTAAATACACCAAAATGCCAAAAGGACACCCAGAGCAGTTAAAACTGGTGAGTAGTAGGGATGGGTGGAGCTATGCAAAGAGTGCAAGCAATCCCTTCTCTCTCTCGCTCTGTGCAGTCTGCGCCAAAGATAAATACAAGGGTATCCTTACTGTTTGCCTAATTTTGTGACATTTTTACTAAAGAACTTTGCTCACAAGTCTAAACCATTATTTGTAACAAGAATGCTGGTCAGACTGAGCCTTAAAACATTTAATTGACAGCGGGAGAGAGACAAATTTTAAGTTGTATATCTATATGTATATGTGACACAGGCTCTGGCATTATTATAATTTCATATATTTTACCAAACACTACAGAGTGAAATAAAATGTGCTGAGGTATAAGCTTTTGAGAGCAGGTTTAGCGGTTTTCTTTGGATTTTGTCTTAAAATATATAGAATGGCACTTTCCCCAAAACAAATCAAAATACAGTGGAACCTCGGTTTTCGAACGCCTCTCAGTTCGAACAAATCGGAGTCCGACCAAAAATTTCGAGAAATTCTTGCTTCGCTGTTCGGTCAAAAATTCAGAGTTCGAACGCCGGTAATGCGTACGCTAGGGTGCGATGCTGAGCGGCGTACGGGTGTAGATGACTCTTCTCGTGACCAACTGTTATCGCGTGCAGACGTGCTTCGTTTTGCTTTCGCTTTTAATATAGGTGTACGAAGTGTTTTAGCCCATAATTGTGCCTCTGAAGAAAGTCAGTGCAAGCAGCAAAGTTGCTACAGGTGAAAAAAGAAAAGTAGTGCGTACAACTATTGCATTTAAGAAAGAAATAATAGCAAAATACGAAGGAGGCGTGCGAGTGTCTGATCTTGCCTGCGCCTTCTGCTGACCACCACAAAGGTAAGAAATCCTATTCATAATTCTTTTCTTTATCCTTTTTTTTATTTTTACACGTTCATGTTAGCGTAATCTTTCGTACAGAAGATTACAATAACGCGAACGTACGATTAGGCTGGGTTAGGTTTATGTTTACGTTAAACATTCAAGGTAAACATTCAGGGTGTTGGAACGGAGCCCAACATTCAGGGTATTGGAACGCAGCCCCCTTTCCAATGAACCGCTCACCACTTGTTGTGGAGACCCGGGTGCTAAATGACTTGTAAACGACCTGATGTTTTTATTTTTACACGTTCATGTAAGCGTAATCTTTCGTACGGAAGATTACGATAACGCGGACGTACGATTAGCCTGGGTTAGCTTCATGTTTACGTCAAACATTCAAGGTAAACATTCAGGGTGTTGGAACGGATTAAAACGATTTACATTATTTTTAATGGGAAAAATGATTTCGGTGATCGAACAAATCGGTTTTCGAACAGGGTTCGGTAACGGATTATGATCAAGAACCGAGGTTCCACTGTACTTTACTTTTACTGTTCTTTGAGTCAAACCAGTTTCCGACCCCTGAGCTACAGGTTTTCCGGGACGTTTTTTCTCAATACCTTTGTGGCTGCGTCAATGAACTTGACCCCTCTGTATGTAATGGAGAGAATAACAACGGGACCCTTTCTGGAATCCTTTGATTTCTGCAAAAAAACACAGCAAAATTTTATGAATAATTCTTATGAATATTTTACTGACTTATTGAAGAATACTTGCCCTAATTTTAGCGCATGCATCTTGTGTGGACTCGATCCCCCGTAGATCCCTGATTATCATTGAACCTAAGTACTGACATTAGAGGACATCAGGTCAGAAAATGGCAGAAACTATGATGAATAAATAGACAACAAAATAATGTTCTATTCTGATTTTTGATAGAGACCAGTTACGAGGGCGGTTTTTGGTTAATTGAGTTGTATCATTGTTATTTTTAATTATTATTTTTAGGTATTAAAATTTGCAAGAACTTGTACTTTATTTCGGGACCCTGATATAAACCCACTCATCTCAGCTTTTTAAAAACACATTTTTGAGTATAAATATTATTTCTATTTATTGAAGTAGTGGTGGCATCAGAGTAAAATTGTGTGGGCATGTTTAATTATAAATGAATGTATATATAAATAATGTCCCTTTTCTAAGCACTAAATTTGAAAAAACGCTGCAACTAGCTCAGAATTTTTTTTCCCCTCAATAAATATGATAAATATCCTGACAGATGAAATAAATACCATATTAAAAAATAACTAGAAAAGGAAAGTGTAGCCATATATATATATATATATATATATATATATATATATATATATATATATATATATATATATATATAATATATATATATATATCAAAATGAGGCAATTATTATTAAACTGAGCTGGTTACACACAATAATGTTGTAAAAGGAAATGCTACCTAATGATCAATAATTGTCATGTCCTGCATGGACGCCGTGGCGACCGGCTGGCCCCGCCCCCCTGGGCACCGGCTGTAGCAGATCGTCTAATTTGCGTGTGTGCTTCTTAAAGGCGGGTTTTGGGGATTGCCGGTTGCTGGTTCATTGCGTTTTCTGTTCTGCATTAATCTGTTCTGTTTGACTTGTGGAAACCTGTGTTTGCCCGTTCTGAGTAAAAGCCTGTTTTGTGAGTATTCCTAGTCTGAGTTCCTGTTTGCCTGTAAGCCTGTTCTTGTTTTTGGTTTTTGTCCCTGAGTGTTGGACGACTTTTATTTCCTTAAAAAAAGTAACTGGTCGTTACGCGATTGAGTTCATCCTTCCTGCCTCCTGCCTCTCGATTTGGTCCGGTCCCGTGACAATAATAATAATTGTGGGTTTGAGATTCGTATTGTTCCCCCTTTTTAAACTGACTTGCTGTTGCTGTTGCAGTTACAGGTATTACTTTGTTATATAATTATTATTAAACCAGGAATGCTATCCACATTTGCTGTTTTTACTCCTACAAATTACCTTTAGTTAGTGTTTGTAGGCGAATACTTAAAATGCTCATAAAGAGATAAAAGTGAATGAAATAAAACCTTTGGATACAGACAGTTAATATTTTATGTCATTAGACCAGAGGTGTAGCCTGTTGATCGTTTGAAAATGATACTTTCTTCTATAAAGTTGTTTTAATACCTAAAAATGCATGTAAAATTGAAAGTAAATATTTTTAATAGTTTTTGGGGAATTCTGAAAAAACTTTTTTGATCGTTATTTGGGTTACTATGGACAAAAACAAATCTTAAAACAGATTTGGGAGGGCTTCAAAAAAATCAAGTGCATACCTTGCCAATTTGGAGTGAAAAAGGGTTTGCTGCTAAATGTAATTGCACTACTTTTCATTGCACTACTGTATTGTTACGATGCCTCATTTTTTGTCTCACTATTATTTTGAAAGGAAACTTACAACTTAGGCCTGAGCAGTACCTTGTAGATAATTTTGCCTGTCTAAATGTTTTCTTTGTTGCATTTTTATCTTGTTTATCCTGGAGTGAAATGTCCAATCCTGTTGCAAACAATGGTCACTCTTATATAATCAAAGATATTAACGATTCCATTACATTCTAATCAGGGTTGGGTAGGGTTACTTTTTTACTTGATTACTTTCAATGACTTTTGGGTTACTCCAATACCAAATATGCTAATAAAAGACAAAAGAAACTAAATATGAATACAATGATGACTCACAACACGTGGTAAGCTTTTTCTCCTGGCTTTGATCTCTTTGATCTCCGGCAAAACGAACATAAAATGCGACAGAAACAAAATGAAAATAAATCCGCTTGCCAACATCATTTTTGCCATTGCATGTATTCCATTGGGCATGTCATGGGAACCTGTCGTGGGTTCAAATCCAGCTCCAGACTTCCTGTGCGGAGTTTGTATGTTCTCCCCGTGCTTGCGTGGGTTTCCTCCGGGCACTACGGTTTCCTCCCACATTCCAAAAAACATGCATTTCAGGTGAATTGGCCGGTCCAAATTGTCCCTAGGTGTAAATGAGCGAATGAGTTGTCTGTCCCCGTGTGCCCTGCGATTGGCTGGCAACCAGTTCAGGGTGTCCCCTGCCCACTGCCCGGAGATGGCTGGGATGGGCTCCAGCCCCCCCGCGACCCGAATGAGAATAAGCAGTACGGCTAATGAGATGAGATGAGATGTATTCCATTACACCCCAAGCCTGCCAAAATTGAGTAATTTTATTCATATTTAGTTTCTTTTGTCTTTTATTAGCATATTTGGTATCGGAGTAATCCAAAAGTAATTGAAAGTAATCAAGTTAAAGTAACCCTACCCAACCCTGATTCTAATCCATTGCATAAAGAGAAAATTGAAGAAGCCTTTGTCCTCTAAATTTTCCGTATGTGGCCCTCAGAGGAAAAGGTTAGAACATCTCTGCATTAGACTGTGCAGATGTTAAGTGTGTAATCTGAATACATTGATCATAATAGTAGTCTTTGGCAAAAAAGACTTACAGTTGCCTCGTACCCGCAGGCATCCAGGATAAGCTTCTCAGGCTGGTGGTGCCAAGCCGACACGGTGGCGTAGGTAGCAGAGTGACTCGGCGGACGCAGGTTCACACGGGATTCTTTGTGGCGCTCGCTATGTCGGTCCTGCAGTCAATAAATAGAGAATCTGAATGTCTGATAATCGGCCCAAACTGTGATCAATGTTCCCTGTAATTTTCCACGGGTCTGAGCGTTCACACAAAGCCGGTGAGCAACGCTTGAAACAACAGTGAGCAACGGCAATCCCAAGTGTGGCAACTAAGTCATGATCAAACATGTCCAAAACTTGACATCAAGTTACATTTTGCGGAGTTTTCGGCAATGCAAAATGATTTTTCTCTTTTGAATGAATTGACTCATGTTGTACGGCTTAAAGACGTCGTTTGTTCTTACAATTCTTTCACAAGATATCCATTTCTCTATATTTCCTGATATATTTTGTCGCGTAATATTAACATTTTTGGGGGGCTTATTTAGTCGGTTGTAAGATACGGAACTGTACTTAATCACATTTTTTAGTGGAAGTACAATGTTGGTTACAAGATTTACTTGATACAATTGGAAATGATTTGAATGCAACACAAACTTTTTCTCTTTTTTTGTGTGTTTTTTTCTACTTTTTAAAAAAAAAAAAAATCTTTAAAAAAATCTCATTGTGTTTAATTTTTCCGAGCTGTTACTTTTTTCTTTTTGTTCTCTATTTACTTTTTTCCTACATTTCTTTCTATTCTTTTTTCTGGCTTTTTTCTAAATTTTTCCTTCTTTTCTCTCTTCCTTTTGTTTCTTTTTTTCTCAGCTTTTCACTACTTTTTCATTTTGGTATTTTTTTCTTTTTTGTTCTATTCCCCCCATCCTTTAAGTCATTTTGTGCATAATTTTACATCATATTTGGTCATGTTGGGATTAAAGAAGCAAAAACAACCCGAAGAGCCGTTTAGGACTCGAAAGAGCCGGTTTCTTTTAGCGAGCCGAGCCGAAGAAGCCGGTTCTCGACAAACTCTACCAACTTTACTCAACTTTTTTCTACTTCGACTCGACTTCAAAATACCACATTTAGGACACAACGTCAGGGGAACCCGAGTATTTTTATTTTTTTGCACTGTAACTTTGACTTAAGTCGCTTCTTAATTAGTAATTTTGAGCCCTGATTTTTGTGCGCTGGCTAGATTTTCTTGTGCGCTGAGAACCGGCAATTGCGCACGCGCGCAGCTTACAGGGAACACTGGTTGTGATTGTCATTTTTGCCCTAAAAATCATGGCTGGTTTCTTTTGCAGCAATCGCAGTGCCTAGTGGAGTAAAACTTTCCCTTGGACACGCGTGACTAAGAGCGCGTGGTTTTTTTGACCTTTCGCCAATGCTAACATTTGACAGCGGCACAGTAGTTATTCTTAGCTCTTTCACCTGAGGACCAAGCCAGTCGTCACGTAAGAGCTGCGAGAGTTCATGACAGCAGGACCCAGATGTTGGCCAGGTTCTATGTTAGCTCGACTTGTTAGAGAGGACTCTGTTGACAAGTCCGCAAGGCTGTTTGGATTTTTTTCGATGAATGTCGAATCTTTTATCGCTATAACATCTCAGGCATTTTAAAGGTAGCAATAAATTGTGGACACATGTGCAGCTGGATTATATATACATATGTATATATATATATATATATATATATATATATATATATATATATATATATATATATATATATATATATATATATATATATATATATATATATCGGCACGATACACAACTGTATTTAATCACATTTTTAGTGGAAATACAATGTCGGCAACAAGATTGACTTGGTATAATTGGAAATTATTTGAATGCCACACAAACTTTTTCTTCTTTTTCCCTGTTTTATTCTATTTTTTTTTAATTCCTTCCTTCCTCAGTGTGTTTATTTTTTCCTAGCTGTTACTTTTTTCTCTTTGTTCTCTATTTACTTTTTTCCTTTGTTTCTTTCTTTTCTTTTTTTCGGGCTTTTTTCAGAATGTTTCCTTCTATTTTCTCTTCCTTTTGTTTCATTTTTCTCAGCTTTTCACTACTTTTTTATTTTGTTATTTTGTTATTTTTTGTTCTATTTCCCCCTCTTCCTTTAAATCATTTTGTGCACAATTTTACATAATATTTGGTCATGTAGGAATGAAAGAAGCAAAAACAACCTGAAGAGCCGTTTAGGACCCAAAAGAGCCAGTTCCTTTTAGTGAACCGAGCCGAAGAAGCCGGTTCTCGAAAAACTCTACTGACTTTACTCAACTTCGTTCTACTTCGAAAATACCGCATTTAGAACACAACGTCAGGGGAACCCTAGTATTTTTACCTTCATGCACTGTAACTTTGACTTAATTCGCTTCCTAATTAGCAATTTCGAGCCCTGATTTTTGTGAGCTGGCGAGATTTTCTTGCAATTGCGCACGCGCGCAGCTTAGAGGGAACATTGCCCTAGACTGGTTGCCAGCCAATCGCGGGGCACATAGAGAGCCGCAACCATCAAATCCCACACTCCTATGGACAATTTTGACCTCCCAATTGACTTTACAAACGAGTGGAAGAAAATTGGAGTGTCTGGAAGAGAAAACTCACAGGGACAGGGAGAACCCAAATCGAACCCAACACTTCTGATATGTGTGGCTCATCTGTTAACCCAGGGGTCTGGAACCCTTTTGACTCAAAGAGCCATCAAAGCAAATTTACTAGTTTATTTTTTTATTCATTTATTTTTGAAGGGTAGAGCCAGACCGTATATTTTAAGACAAAACCATGCTCTCCAGACAAAAGCTAATTTTTTAGAACATTTTATTTCACTGTGTAAAATCTATGAAATGAATATAATGACAGTGCCTGTGTCCCATATCAACAAAAATACATCTTAAAATTCGTTTCCCTCCCGGAGTTACTTAAAGGTGTTGTGCGTGGTGTTCGGTTTCCTCAAAAAGTAGAACATTTTCTCTATTTAGTATGTGTTAACAACGCCCAACTGCCGTTTTTGGGTGTTTACAGCTCGTTCTGTGGGTTGACATAATAAAGTGTCTCAACAGTGAACATACATTGTTTGATTAGCTTCAATATAAAGAATTCCTTAGAGACGTAGATCCAAAATAAATTTTGTTGGTACAGTGGAACCTCGGTTCTCGAACGCCTCTCAGTTCGAACAAATCGGAGTCCGACCAAAAATTTCGAGAAACTCTTGCTTCGCTGTTCGGTCAAAAAATCGGAGTTCGAACGCCGGTAATGCGTGAGTGCGTACGCTAGGGTGCCATGCTGAGCGGCGTACGGGTGTAGATCGTGTAGATCGCCCCCCACCCCTCGTCTCCAACTGTTTTGCTTTCGCTTTTAATATAGGTGCACCAAGTGTTTTAGCTTCTAATTATGCCTCCGAAGAAAGTCAGTGCAAGCAGCAAAGTTGCTACAGGTGAAAGAAGAAAAGTAGTGCGTAAAACTATTGCATTTAAGAAAGAAATAAAAGCAAAATATGAAGGTGTGCGAGTGTCTGATCTTGCTAGGGAATACCCCACTGTCCACCTGCGCCTTCTGCTGACCACCACAAAGGTAAGAAATCCTATTCATAATTCTTTTCTTGTTCCTTTTTTTTTCATTTTTACACGTTCATGTTAGCGTAATCTTTCGTATGGAATATTACGATAACGAGAATGTACGCTTAGCCTGGGTTAGCATTATGTTTACTTTGAACATTCAAGGTAAACATTCAGCGTGTTGGAACGGAGCCCAACATTCAGGGTGTTGGAATGGAGCCCAACATTGAGGGTGTTGGAACGGAGCCCCCTTTCCAATGAACCGCTCACCACTTGTTGTGGAGACCCGGGTGCTAAATGACTTTTTACACGTTCATGTTAGCGTAATCTTTTGTACGGAAGATTACGATAACGCGGACGTACGATTAGCCTGGGTTTGCTTTATGTTTACGTTAAACATTCAAGGTAAACATTCAGGGTGTTGGAACGGATTAAAACGATTTACATTATTTTTAATGGGAAAAATGATTTCGGTGATCGAACAAATCAGTTTTTGAACAGGGTTCTGGAACGGATTATGGTCGAGAACCGAGGTTCCACTGTATAACACAGTGTAAACTGCAGTTAAAACTTTGCCCCATATATTTTGGACCAAACTTATTGTGGTTCTTTGGCTTCGCAGGCATTAAAATCGGAGACACAGAGAAAAAAAAATACTACAGCACATTTTTTGACCTCCGAGCCAAATGTACTCCCGACCCCTTTGCTAACCAGTAAGCTACCACGCCGCCATAAAAAGTTTGAGTTGTCAGTTATAAGTCATCATTGCTGTACCAGTTATTATGTTATTAAGTGTGTTTTTCCAATTTGTTTGGCATGATAAGGGAAAACAATTTGTAAAGCCTTTGGACCGTAAAAAAGTAGCATTTCAAGAGAATTCAGTTTCAGTCGTAAAGTTGTAAGTACGGTATTTTCCGCACTATAAGGAGCACCTAAAAGCCTTTATTTTTTTCAAAAGCTGACCATGCGCCTTATAATACAGTGCGCCTTATATATGGATCAATATTAAGTCACAAAGTCTTGCAACTAAGGCAAGCAGCCGCCGACTAGATTTTCCCCCGAAGGCGAAGTCGTCCGCGGTGTATGCTGGGATTTATATACCGGCGTTTTATTCCCTAACCAATGTGTCAATCATCATTTGAATCAGTCACTGTTGGCTAAAGTTATTCGGAGGTAAAGGGGGCGGATCCTTTTTATCATTTACAGGCTCAGTAGGCTAAAGGGGCGAAACGAAGCCTGCAATTGGCCAAAAAAGATGATTGTGAATCACACGTTGGGTTGCACTACGGCATAGAGAAAACATTTTTTACTATTCTGTATTTGTAAATATTTTACTCTCCTGGATTTACTACACTCACGGTTGTAAGAAGACCATGGTTACGTATCATTATTGAACGTGATGGCTGCAAGAGAACTTAGGTGAGCTATGCGGCTTTATATTTTCCCGGTATCATGTTTTAGAACAATCTTGATGTTTCTGTTTTGAGTCTATTTTTAAACTAAATTCAATTCAAAGTGTTTATTGTCATAGGCACAGTAAAGAACCTCGTATCCCTCCACAATGAAATTCTTACTTTGCTGTCCACACAGTTGCCAGCAAAAAATAAAATGGAAACTAAGAAATGTTTGGCATTTCTTGAATCCCAAGACTTTAACCTTCCGAACGATGCATTTGAGTGATTGGTGACATCGTACAGACACTGTTTCCGTACATGTCTGAGACACGTATTTGCTTCTTTGCAAGCTTTCGGAAAGTTAAGTTTGACTGAACTATCTGACTGTTTTGTGGACGTTCCCATTGTAGCGCCTTATAATCCGGTGCGCCTTATGTATGGAAAATATAGGACCAAAAACTATTTTTGGGGGGTGCGCCCTATTACCCGGTGCGCCTTACAGTGCGGAAAATACGGTAGTTATGAAAGTCCACAAACATACCAAAAAAATGTAAGCAAAAGAGAAACTCACAACAGAGCGCGGCCGCTCACAGTACGAACGCAGAGACACATTACAGTCCTGATCCGGCCCTCCTCGCCGCCGCCGGTCGGCATCGGCCAGGGGCAGCAGCATGTCCATGGAGCGACTAGTGTAGGGGTCCATCTGACCCAGAGGGCAAGTGGTTTGGGACAGGAGGTCATGGAACTGAGAGGCATAAAAAAGGCGCACAAACCAAACACATAACATGACGATACCATGTTTAGACAGCCGCGTCCCCTTCGGCTTTCCTGATTCCGGTCCAACATTCATCCTCAACTATTTGACAGAGATTTTCTAAGGGTTACAATGTAGGGTCTCCACTGGCTGTCTCCTGTGTGTTGAATAATCAAACTGTCAAAAATTGGGTTGAAAAAAAAGTTTGAAATCCTTTAGAACAGGGGTCACCAAGCAATGTTCCCTGTAATTTTCCACGGGTCTGAGAGTTCAGACAAAGTCGGTGAGCAACGCTTGAAACAACAGTGAGCGACGGCAATCCCAAGTGTGGCAACTAAGTCATTATCAAACATGTCCAAAACTTGACATCAAGTTACATTATGCTGAGTTTCCAGCAATGCTAAAAGATTTTTCACTTTTGAATGAATTGACTAATGTATTATGGCAAAGGTTGTACGGCCTACAAACGTCATTTGTTTTTACAACGATTCTTTCACAAGGTTTCCATTTCTTTTTTTTTTTTACTGATATCTTTTGTCGCATAATATTAACATTTTTGCGGGCTTATTGAGTCGGTTGCACGATACACAACTGTATTCAATCCAATTTATTAGTGAAAGTACAATGTTGGCAACAAGATTGACTTGGTATAATTGGAAATTATTTGAATGCAACACGAACTTTTTCTTCTTTTTCCCTGTTTTTTTCCATTTTTTAAAATTCCTTTAAAAAAATCTCATTGTGTTTATTTTTTCCAAGCTGTTACTTTTTTCTTTTTGTTCTCTATTTACATTTTTTTCTTTGTTTCTTTCTTTTCTTTTTTTCTGGCTTTTTTCTGAATTTTTACTTCTATTTTCTCTTCCTTTTGTTTCTTTTTTCTCAGCTTTTCACTACTTTTTCATTTTGGTATTTTTTTTCTTTTTTGTTCTATTCCCCCTTCCTTTAAGTCAGTTGGTGCATAATTTTACATGGTAATGGGTCATACAGGGATGAAAGAGCAAAAACAACCTGAAGAGCCGTTTAGGACCCGAAAGAGCCGGTTCCTTTTAGTGAGCCGAGCCAAAGAAGCCGGTTCTCGAAAAACTCTACTGACTTTACTCAACTTCCTTCTATTTCGACCTTGACTTCCAAATACCGCATTTAGAACACAACGTCAGGGCAACCCCTGTGATTTTATCTTCATGCACTGTAACTTTGACTTGATTCGCTTCTTAAATAGCAATTTCGAGCCCTGATTTTTGTGAATTGGCTAAATTTTCTTGAGTGCGGAAAAGCTCTGGGCAGTCTGCAACTGCGCACACTCGCAGCTTAGAGGGTACATTGTCACCAAGTGATAAGTTTACAGTTTAGTAGACACTAAAAATAATGAGAGAAGACATCCATGAATTTTGAACTGGCAATGAGAACAGGAGAAGACTGTACAAAAATCTTCAAAATAATAATTTCATTTCATTTCATTTCATTTCAATAAAATTCTAAGCTGTTCTATAGCTCCCCCCCTGCTGACCCTTTTCTTATTATTCATTCTCATAGGTTACAATAAGCAAATCCACCCTAAAGAGTGTGAATATCAAAGGACAGCACCACTATTGGCCAGTACTGACAAATATCTAAATAGTTCTTAACAGTCGAAATAATGAACAATAGTAAGGAATAATATTTAAAATAATGAACAACACCGGTGCTATGGAATGCCCTGCCTCCGGAGATAAGATCTGCAACCTCAATGGAAGTTTTTAAATCAAGGCTTAAGACACACTTCTATTCCAAAGCTTATGATTGATGCCCACCTCATATTCTGTATTGTCCTGTCTTTTTCCGACTGCCTGCTTTGTGGTGATACGAAGGAGAAGGACGATTTGGAGATGAGTCAGCGGACCAGCATTTGACCTGAAGCATGTGAACGCCTGCATGGACCAGCTGGCAGAGATGGGAAGCTGCGTCGTGGCCATCATAGACTTTCTGGACTAGTTTACAGGCTGGGGGCATAGCTGCTGTCATGCACTTTCCGGACTAATTTTCAACATGTTACCTAGTGTTTACTATGTTTGTGTACTGTAATACTAAATGTAATTCACCCTGGTCGTCCTTAAGGGGGGATGCCACTTGTGGGGTCCCTTCTCAAGGTTTCTCTTTTTCCTCACGCTGAGGTTTTTGAGTTGTTCCTTGCCCGCATGTTGGTTTAAGATCAGGTAATTGTGTCATTGTGATCCTGTGCAGTCCTTTGAGACATTTTTGTGATTAAGGGCTATATAAATAAATTTGACTTGACTTGAGTGTTATCCTGAACAATCTCTTTTGCATGAATCTAATATTAAAAAACAGAAACAAGCTAAGTAAACTAACCGACAAGCATCATGACATCATGTTAAGTTTTCCTAGTGTTCTTTCTGAACTATTTACTATCATGTTATTACAATGTTGTAACAATGTTGCCTATGAACATCGCTTTGGTGACCCGTGCTTTGAAAACCAGAGTGACTCAAAATTACCAATTTGTTGTCTTTTTGGCCCTAAACACAATCAAAAGCATTTCTACAGCCATTTTTATTTAAATGTGTTCATTTAAATGATGAGGACTGGTGATTTGTCCCGCTTGTTTGCTGTCTGAGGAAGTAAATGTAAAGTTGGCCGTTTTGCATATGTGCATTTCTCAGAATTCAATGCAATGAAAATAACTTGTTTTTATATTCCTAAATATAAAAACAATCTTTCTCACACACACACACATAAAGTAACGTTTCAATCATCAGTCTAATTACATCTTTTATACGTTTATCAATCTTATATTATTTTATTGTGAAGTCGTGCTCATGTGTGTGTGTTCCTTTTCCTGTTTTCTACTGACGAATAATAAACCACGCCTATAGAGTGGTAGTTCTGTTTGAGACACAGCCAGGTGAGCATGGCGCAGCAGCTACCACGAAGTAGTTGTATAACTTAATATCTGTTTTTATTTGGGTAATACAGCCACCAAAGAGTTTTTATAATGTTTAACTTCAGGCAAAATACTAAAAAAATATACTAACCCTATCTCTAACCCTAACAACTTAAACCGAAACCCTTAACCCTAAAAACCCTAAACATCCTAAACACCCTAAGAACCCTAAGAACCCTAACAACCCTTACAACTCTAACAACCCTAAAAACCCTAAAAAAAAACCTAAAAGCCCTAAAAAAAACCTTTTAAAAAAACTAAAAAAATCTAAAAAAACAAAAACAAAAAAAAAACTAAAAAAAACCCTAAAAAAAACCCTAAGAAACCCTACCAATCCTACGAAACCCTAAAAATCCTAAAAAAGACTAAAAAACCCTTCTAAAAAAAACTACAAAAAACTACAAAAAACTAAAAAAAAAAAAAAAAACTTTAAAAACCCCCCCAAAAAACAAAAACCCTAAAAAAAACCCTAAGAAACCCTACCAATCCTACGAAACCCTAAAAATCCTAAAAAAAGACTAAAAAAACTAAAAAAATCGAAAAAAATAAAATAAAAAAACCCTATAAAAACCCTAAAAAAAAAAAAACTAAAAAAAACCCTAAGAAAGCCTAACAATCCTACAAAACCCTAAAAATCCTAAAAACGACTAAAAAAAACCCTAAAAAAAAGCTAAAACCACTAAAAAAAACAACCTAAAAACTCTAACCCTAACCCTAACCATAAACCAATGAAGTTGTAGTCCTCACCATGATAGGAGACAGACGTCTAGATTTCGAGGGCGCCTCCTCATAGGGTCTCTCGGCCAAAGAAGCGATGATCCGTTTCCTGTGGCCAAGCGGACCCACCCTGATGACCTACAGTTGAAAAGAACAGAACAAGGCATTCTTAGCAAACCCAAAACTAACACGAATGGCCACAGTTCTTGGCCTGTTAATCCTCAGAGTCGGCGACACGCCCTCCTTGACTGCCCATCAATAATTTAGCCTCAATCTGTTTTACCATCAGCTTAGAGTACGCTACTGTCTCTTTCCGGGGAATGCTCCATAATTCACGAGGCATCTTTGTGCATTTGTTTAAAGCGCACCGTGAGCTCATTTTTCACTAAATAAGTAGCGCAGTATTGCCCAGATAGAAGCTGCGGCACGAATAAAAATGGATTGAAAAAATCACTTACTGACTGAATCCAGGAGACTGACGAAAGCTAATAAAACAATTGACAGTCTGCCTATAAACTGATCAAGTGACTGAATGAGACTAAAGTTTCACTAACTACCAGACTTAATGACTGGCTCGATATTAGGAAACTGACTGAGTATAAACAAGAAATGACAAAAAGATAAAACATTCTCAAGTCAGCGTGCGTCCCCGGGACGCGACTTTTTAATAATAATAATAATAATAATTTCCTTTGTATTGTCATTCTTTGTAACAATGTACACAGAACGAAATGTCGATACACCTGGCCCGTTGTAGCGAGTTGATGCAGCCGCAGCCAACAGAGGGCGCCGCCATTTTACCAATTAGGTATGACTCGGCCGAGGCGCGAACCAGCGACCTCCCAGTCTCAAAGCGGGCACACTACCATCTAGGCTACTGAGCTGGTTTTGACACCAAATTGACATTATTACCCGATTACTTTTTTTATTGACAAAGATTTACCGCACTCCAAACTTTTCGTCAGACAGATTCTTCTTTTTTCTGTGTTTTTTTTCGACTTTTTTTTTAATTCCTTTAAAAAAATTCTCATTGTGTTTATTTTTTTTCGAGCTGTTACTCATTTTCTTTTTGTTCTCTATTTACTTTTTTCCTACGTTTCTTTCTTTTCTTTTTTTCTGGCTTTTTTCTAAATTTTTCCTTCTTTTTTTCTCTTCCTTTTGTTTCTTTTTTTTCTCAGCTTTTCACTACTTTTTCATTTTGGTATTTTTTTTTCTTTTTTGTTCTATTCCCCCCTTCTTTTGAGTCATTTTGTGCATAGTTTTACATAATATTTGGTCATGTTGGGATTAAAGAAGCAAAAGAAACCCGAAGAGCCGTTTAGGACCCGAAAGAGCCGGTTCCTTTTAGTGAGCCGAGCCGAAGAAGCCAGTTCTTGACAAACTCTACTAACTTTACTCAACTTCGTTCTACTTCGACCTTGACTTAAAAATACCGCCTTTAGGACACATCGTCAGCGGAACCCGTGTATTTTTTCCTTCATTCACTGTAACTTTGACTTAAGTCGCTTCTTAATTGGTAATTTTGAGCCCTCATTTTTGTGCGCTGGCTAGATTTTCATGTGCGCTGAGAATGTGCGAGCAGTGCGCAATTGCGCACGCGCGTAGCTTAGAGGGAACGCTGGTGCGTGGTGTGGCTCTTTGACTCTTACAGTTAAAAATTTCGGCTCTTTGTGTCAAACTTGTTCGCCACCCCTACCCCAGACTGTCAAGCCACCAGGTTCTTATAAAATTCAATGGTAAACACTGTATCCCTGTTGGTAAAATGTAATTGCCATAGTGAAGTCACCAATCGTTTGGCGCGCTCTCTGATTGGCTGACGTTCTCCTCTTAAGCGGTCAGCGTTCAGAGGAGGACGTCAGACCGTACTTCTGTATTCCTGAGAGTTTCGCCAGATTACTAAGTACCAAAGACTACTCTTGCTTGACTCCTGCCTGCCTTCTGTTTTTGACCTGTTTCCGTTCCACGTTTTCGACCTGCTCTCCCGCCCTGGCCATCGACCTGCCTGCTAAGCTGTACCGATTCCACCAACCTGTCACGGAACTGCCATTCCGTCCGAAGAGGCTGATGACCGACAAACGCCGGCGTCCAAAGCCAGTTCCGACAACTCTCTCTAATAAAGATTCCTTTGAAACAAACGCAATTGGGTCCGAAATTCCGTCCTGGTTCATGACAATTGACAAGTTTTTCTGTCAATGGCTGTGAATGGGTTACCATACTCCTAATCAACAGTCAGACTATTTAATCAACTAGCTAAGAAAAAAAAAGATTTGAATGATCCATGCAACCCATCCTCAGATAAACCGTTTAGAGCACAGGTGTCAAACAGGCGGCCCGCGGGCCAGATTGGGCCCGCTAAGGGATTAACTCCGGCCCCCGAGACAACACTCAGAGAAGCGCAAGAGAAAAACAAGCTGCAGGTTGAAATATGTCAACTTGATGTTGCCAAAGAAAGGTGCCTCGAACAAAGACACTGTGCTTGTATTGATTTCTCTCTCTCTCTCTCTCTCTCTCTCTCTCTCTCTCTCTCTCTCTCTCTCTCTCTCTCTCTCTCTCTCTCTCTCTCTCTCTCTCTCTCTCTCCTTCTCTGTCTCTCTCTCTGTCTCTCTCTCTTTGTCTCTCTCTCTTCCTCCCTCTTTCTTTTCCACCCCTTTTCTCCCACTCTGTCTCTGTCTCTTTCACTCTCTCTCTCTCTCTCTTTGTCTCTTCCTTTGTCTCTCTCTCTCTCTCTCTTGGTCTCTTCCTTTGTCTCTCTCTCTCTCTCTCTTTGTCTCTTCCTTTGTTGCTCTCTCTCTCTTTGTCTCTTCCTTTGTTGCTCTCTATCTCTCTCTCTCTCATTCTCTTTCTCTCTCTCTTTCTCTTTCTCTTTCTCTTTCTCTTTCTCTCTCTCACTCTCTCCCTTTTCCACTCCTTTTTCTCCACTCTGTCTCCGTCTCTTTTACTCTCTGTGTCTCTCTTTTTCTCTTCCTTTGTTGCTCTCTCTCTCTTTCCCTCTCTGTGTCTTTTTGACCTCTTTTGCTCTAACTTCCTTTTTTCCTTTTTTCTCTTCTCTTTCTCTCTTCCTACCCTTCGCGCTTTCTTTTCTCTTTTCTCTCCTTCTGTCCTTTAATTTCTCTTTGGATTTCTTTCTTCCTCTCCCTTTCTTTTCCCCCCTCTCTCCGGACTTTTTATCTTTTTTTTCTCACGCTCTCTCCCTCTCTCTCTTTTTCTTTCTTTGTCCCGCCCTCTCTCCTTTTCCCTCCCTCTTTCTTTTATTTCTTCAACTCTCTTTTTCTTTCTCTTTAATCTACTAGTCCGGCCCCCGACAGAATGCTTGTTCTATCGTGTGGCCCCCGTGTTAAAATGAGTTTGACACCCCTGGTTTAGAGTGTACCCACATAGTTCTCTTGTTGCATCCTCTTTAAGTGTATTTTAAGACGCTCACCTTCTCAAAGCCTGTTCCTCCCTGTTAAACTGTGATTATGCTCTTCAGCGCTTGTTAGTTTTATGGAGTCAAAACTATTTTCCGTCGTATAAACCAGCATAATTGCCTGTTAGCAGACTCCCATCCGTTATTAACGTTTGCCGCTACTAGATCCTCCGCAACATACGTCGCCATCGCGCGTTTTTGTCTGCAGCCTTCAATTATTCATCTCGTCTCAAGGCTAGGAACAGGTCTGGGAGTCTCGCGATCCCCAGGGGTTAGATGTTATGCTAATCCCAATAATAAAGCACTTAAGATGGTATGCGGAAACTTAAAGCAGTTTGTAGGTCACAGTGATGCTTGATTTGCCGTAAGATGCTGCAGAGCATGACGGCGATGTTAAAAAAAAAAGGATGGGACGCTTAAAGAAAGTCTGCGGTACGTAACCATGGGAACACGCCGGTGTGCTCAACCCCTGCTCGGCTGTAACATCACGAACTAAAAAACAAACAATGGCGGACGCAAATTTTATGATTGTATTTTGTTTTCTCCTGCAATTTGTGATTGTGATTTCCTTGACGAATTATACTAGAGAGAGTCCATTATTTATGATAGCCCGAGCTGAAGTGAGTCACTGAGCGAATCATCTTCGGGGCTTTGAAAAAAGGGCAGAGAACCAATTGTGAGATAGCGAAATGCAAGCTGTCCTGAGTTCACCTTGGGTTTTTTTGTTGAGTTGTTTTTAAATTTCAATAAAACAATGTTTTTTTTTTAATTTTTTGGAACAGGGGTTTAAAAACAAAAATTGAAGGAATCTCACTATACAATAAACTACATACCAGTTTCTACCTAAAGACTCAGGGGTGTCAAACTCATTTTATTTCAGGGGGCAGATGGTAGAAATGCCACTCTAGGGACGGACTACTGAATTTATGGCATCAAAAGTGTGCCAAGCTTTAGGGCTGGGGATATTTTGGAGGCTCACAATCAATGTTCCCTCTAAGCTGCGCACGTGCCCAATCGTGCACTGCCCGCACATTCTCAGCGAAAAATCTAGCCAGCTCACAAAAATCAGGGCTCGAAATTGCTAATTAAGAAGCAGATTAAGTCAAAGTTACGGTGCATGAAGGTAAAAATACCCGGGTTCCCCTGACGCTGTTTTCCAAATGCGGTATTTTGAAGTCAATGTCGAAATAGAACGAAGTTGAGTAAAGTCAGTAGAGTTTTTCGAGAACCGGCTTCTTTGGCTCGGCTCACTAAAAAGAACCGGCTCTTACGTCTCCCAAACGGCTCTTCGGGTTGATTTTGCTTCTTTAATCCCTACGTGACCAAATATTATGTAAAATTATGCACAAAATGACTTAAAGGAAGGGGGGGAAATAGAACAAAAAAGAAAAAAATATCAAAATGAAAAAGTATGAAAAGCTGTGAAAAAGAAACAAAAGGAAGAGAAAAAAGAAGGAAAAATTCAGAAAAAAATCCCGAAAAAAAGAAAAGAAAGAAACAAAGGAAAAAAGTAAATAGAGAACAAAAAGAAAAAAGTAACAGCTAGGAAAAAATAAACACAATGAGATTTTTTTTAAAGGAATTAAAAAATATATAGAAAAAAACAGGGAAAAAGAAGTAAAAGTTTGTGTGGCATTCAAATCGATTCCAATTATACCAAGTCAATCTTGTTGCCAACATTGTACTTCCACTAAAAAAATGTGATTAAGTACAGTTCTGTATCGTGCAACCGACTCAATAAGCCCCCAAAAATGTTAGTATTATGCAACAAAAGATACCCCCCAAAAAAAGAAATGGAAATCTTGTGAAAGAAAAACAAATGATGTTTTTAGGCCGTACGACCTTTGCAACAATACATTAGTCTATTCATTCTGAAGTGAATTTTTTTTTTGCATTTGAACCCACGCAGGAGGTTCCCAAGACATGAACTGTGCCGCACATGCGCTAACCCCTGTGCCGCAGTGCTTATTCCTTTTATCATATATATTGTTAATGAACATTTTGTTGTGAGACACTGAGTTGCTCGACATGAATGAGGTTTATTATTAAAAAAAGTTAAAAAATGAAGTCGCTTGTACGTTCACTGTAGAAGGAAAAAATACATGCAAATATAATTAAGTAGAATAATACATTTTCTTATTCAAATTATGAATTCATTTTCTGTATTAAATTAATGTTGGTAATGTACTGATTAAAAGGAATCACCACAAACCTGTCTTTTTTCATTTTCTCCTTTTATACTTTTATTTTTCTTAACTTCTTTATACAACATAATCATTCGTAATATAATGCATCAAAGCAAGTGAGCCGTTTGAGAGCAGGCTCTTTAATGAGTTGAGCCGAAAAAGCCGGTTCTCTAAAAAGAGACGGACTTTCACTGCAAAATTCGAACCGCAAGACCAAAACAACAATGGCGAATCTGCCTGACGAAAAGTTTGGAGTGCGGTAAATCGTTGTTAAATAATTATAATGACAATTTCGTGTCAAAAAAGTTGTGTCCCGGGGACGCACGTTGATTTGACACGATGCGTCCCCAGCAAAAATAATGCGTCTAAGACGCAGGGACACGGGCAAATAAGAACACTGGGACAGAGATTGATTGTGTATCCATTGTGTATGTAAGAAACTGGATTTTTCAGTTTTTCTTCGGAATCAGGAAATAAACTACTTGCCGGTTTTTACAGTATCTTAAGACCCCCTATCATGTACAAAGCAGGTCTAGTTTTGAAGCGACGACGTATCCTTCACTTACATTGATGATCTCCAGCTCCCATAGGTTCTTGACGCACTCCAGCGTGCGATAACCACTGGATAGGAAGTTGGGCAAATACTCGTGCAGGCCCAGACCGTCCAGCCACGAAGCCAGGGAGGTGCTACCGTCACAGCCTAAAGCTTTGACCTTGAAAAAAGGAGCATCACAGGTAAGGGTCCTCTGATACCTGAAAAAATTAAAACCGTATTTTCCGCACTATAAGGCGCACCTAAAAGTCTTAATTTTTTTCAGAAGCTGACCATGCGCCTTATATATGGATCAATATTAAGTCGCAAAGTCTTGCAACTAAGGCAAGGAGCCGCCGACAAGATTTTCCCCTGAACGCAAAGTAGTCCGCGGTGTATGCTGGGATTTATATACCGGCGTTTCATTGGCTAACCAATGTGTCAATTATCATTTGAATCGATCACTATTGGCTAAGGTTATTCAGAGCTGGGGGGGCGGATCCTTTTTATCATTTACAGGCTCGCATAGGCTAAAGGGGCAAAATAAAGCCTGCAATTGGCCGAAAAAGATGAATGTGACTAGCAAGTTTGGTTGGTTGTCTACGGCATAGAGAAAGCATGTTTTACTATTCTGTATTTGTAAATATTTTACTCTCCTGGATTTACTACACTCACGGATATAAGAGGACCATGGTTGCACATTATTATTGAATGTAACGACTTTGGTGAGCTACTCTGGCTATATATTTTCCCAGTATCTTGTTTCAGAGTGATCTAGATGTTTCTGTGATGGGTCTTTTTTTAAATTAAACTCAATTCCAAGTGTTTATTGTCATATGCACAATAAAGTTGCGAGCGAAAAAGAAAATAGAAACTAAGGAATGGTTGGCATTTCTTGAATCCCAAAACTTTAACCTTCCGAATGATATTTGGAACGATGCATTTGAGTGACATCGTACGGACACCGCATCCGCACGTGTCTACGACACGTATTTGCTTCTTTGCAAGCTTTCGGAATGTTAAGGGGGTAATAAGTTTGACTGAACTATCTGACTGTTTTGTCGACGTTCCCATTGTAGCGCCTTATAATCCGGTGCGCCTTATGTATGGAAGATAAAGTACCAAAAACTATTTTTTGGGGGTGCGCCCTACAACCCAGTAAGCCCTATAGTGCGGAAAATACGGTAGTTATTATTATTAATGTTAACATTATTGTTAGTATTATTACTCATGGTATTATTTGGCCGGGACATGAGAGTATAGTCAGATAACCGGTCTGTGGTACAACAAAGGTTGTTGACCAGTAGTTTAGCAAACATTCAAAATAAGGAGAGAAGACATCAGGGAACTTTGAATGTGCAAAGAGAACAGGAGAAGACTGTAGAACTCCAAGCTGTTTTACAGGTCCTCTTCGAGCTCCTAAGTTGCGAGAAACAGATCAGTCCTAAGGGGTGTGGAAATCGAAACCGCAGCGTGATTGACCAATGGTGTCAATAATGTAACCAGCCCAAAGTAGTCAAAATAACAAAGCATCCTCAGCAAACGTTTTCTGCTTGTGTCTGGCAAAATAAAACCCTTTCTATGTGAAAGACAGGAAGAAATTCTAAGCAGTTTTTACCGTCGGAAAAACAGAGTAACAAACGTAAAATGATTTCACCTACTCCAAATAACTATAAATTTACCAGCAGTGCAATCAAGCTGAAATTTGAAATACTCCCAACTGCCCCTCTTGTAAATAATGTCCTAGTTTCGAAGTGTCTATTTTTACTGCATATATTTCTGACCTGTCAATTTTGAAAATAACCAGAATAATAACTGAGCACACTCCAAACAGGGTCACGATAATCTTTACAGAAATCAATCTGCCAGGCCTTTGCTGGGATGGAAAAACCTCATATTTTTCACTATTTTAGATGTTCCTAATATGAAAATGACTTTTGTATTTGTGGGCACTTAACATCGTGAAATAATACATTCAAACATACCATTAAGAAACTGACAAAAGACATTTATTTGCTGGCACTGGTGTACCTTGGGGAATCCCCGTGCCGCATGCAGGATTTTCTTCCTGTGACCCGGGTCTGTGATTCCAATGTCACGGAGATCCTGGTCTTCCATCACGTTACTTCCCTGCGCATACACAAAAGCCACAACAGACACATAAAAATGAACACATTTACACAAATGAGGAAAATACAAAAAGTTGTCATGAACTAAACAGTAAGTAAAGTCGCAATTCTACTAACACACTTAAATTTGATGTACTGTACATGCACGCATGACGTCCTGACATCATTGTCTGATTCCTTTCATGTTTCTATACTCTTTGAACTTTTGGATTAAAAGTAACTAAAAGTAATAATATAGCACTGAGTGTATAAGTGACCAATTCCTTATGTGTTGTAACGCCCTTCGATGTGATCAATGCTGCACTCAGTCCCTGATTAAATCTCCTCAGCAAATTAATGACAAAATAACAAGCGGTATAAACATTCACACAAGATCAACTGTTGGTCTGGGGTGCAATGTATTTCGTTTTTGTTGGGACTTCTGGAGCCATCCCTTGAGGGGGGGTTCTGTCACAGGTACCAAGGCGCCCAATTGGTCCCAGCCGTGTGGCGCCAGGTTCTCTCACGGTTGCCACGGCGCCCAATTGGACACCGGCTAAAACGCGTTGACACATTGCTCACTGGGAGTACTTAAACGCTGTCCATTGAGCCGTTAGTCGTCAGAGCCTCTGCAAGACTCCTGATAAACTCTGTGTGAAATGCCTTGTTCTGTGATTTTGCCTGTGTTTGATCCTGCTTTATTTTCGGCCTGATCTGTTTGATTTTGACCACTGTTTTGTTCGGATTTCAATCCACTTCCGCGACCATCGATCCCCGGATCGAGTGTGCCCGCATTCTTCCTCTCCCTAATAAACTGTGAGTACGTTATGCGATTGGGTTCTCCATTCCCGTTTCCTGTCCTGGTTCGTGACAAAGGCTGCTTTATCTAGAAGCGTGAATAAACCGCTCCAATGATAGCATTCAATTTAGATTTTGGTAAAGGTTTACCACTTACAGTTTTAAACAAGCGCATGTTTATTTTTTGTTTTTTGTTTGTTTTTATTATTCTCAAGGCGAATTGTGTTTCAAGTGTAAAACTATATTGTGTGATAACAACTTCCGGCTTTTAATGTCAAAAGTGTCGTGTCGCCGTGGCAACCGGCTGGCCCCGCCCCCTGGGCAACAGTTAAAGCAGATCGCCTAATTTGCGCGTTTGCTTCTTAAGGGGGGTTTGGGGTTTTGCGGGTGCTGGCTCACTGCAGTTTCTGTTTTGCATTTTCTGTCTGCATTTCCCGTTCTGTTTTGCCCTGTCCTGTTTTGTTTGAGTGCTGGCTCATTGCATTTTCTGTCTGCATTTCCCATTCTGTTTTGCTCTGTCCTGTTTTGTTTGAGTCGGAAGAAACCTGTGTTTGCATGTTTTTTTTGTTAAAGCCTGTTTGTTTTGTCTTGTCCCTGAGTTTTGGACTACTTTTATTTTGATAAATAAAAGTTTTGATCGTCAACGCAATTGAGTTCTCCCTTCCTGCCTCCTGCCTCCGTTCTGGTCCGGTCCCCTCGTGACAAAAAGGTTGGTTTGTATGTGCACATTGGTTTTTTCACTTGTCTCCGTTAGAGTTATGTGTCACCTCAAGCTTCTACTAGCTTTGGGCATGAGGCTCGGTGCACCCTGCCCTGGTCGCCAGCCAAAATCAGAATACAAATACATTATGGCAAAAAGCGTTTCAAGTGTATCATTGGGTGCAATCGTGGCTCAAGATGCTACACAACAGTGTTTAGTGCACGCCTGACACGAGGCGAGTGGGAGGACAATGAAGTCAAATAAATTGTGCATGGCGCGGCCAGATCAATGTGATGCGCTGCGAAGCTTCGGGTACAAAGGAAGCCTTGGTGGATGCGCCCGCATGAGCTGCTCTCTTAAGAACAGGGTATATATATATATATATATATATATATATATATACCATCCATCCATCCATTATCTGTACCGCTTATCCTCAGTAGGGTCACGGGATTGCTGGAGCACATCCCAGCCATCTTCAGGCAGTGGGCAGGGGAAACCCTGAACTGGTTGCCAGCCAATCGCAGGGCACACAGGGACAGACAATTCGCTCGCTCATTCACACCTAGGGACAATTTGGACTGGCCAATTAGCCTGAAAATGCATGTTTTTGGAATGTGGGAGGAAACCGGAGTGCCCGGAGGAAACCCACGCAAGCACAGGGAGAACATACAAACTCCGCACAGTAAGGCCGGGAGCTGGATTTGAACCCACGCAGAGGTTCCCACGACCTCAGAACTGTGCCGCACACGCGCTAACCACTGCGCCGCCGTGCTGCCCTCAGGTGGATTGGCCGGTCCAAATTGTCCCTAGGTGTGAATGAGCGAGCGAGTTGTCTGTCCCTGTGTGCCCTGCGATTGGCTGGCAACCAGTTCAGGGTGTCCCCTGCCCAATGCCCGATGATTGCTGGGATGGGCTCCAGCACCCCCGCGACCCTACTGAGGATAAGCGGTGCAGCCAATGAGATGAGATGAGATGAGATGAGATATTTGGACGCAAACACACACAATTTCTTTCAATTCTCAGATTTGTCTCCTCAAGGGGACTTCAATCAAACTGGGCAGACAGTATACATGGTGAATAGGGAGTGATTTTTGAACACAGCCATCGAGCGAGCACTGAAAATGTGCATCTAAGCGTTTTTCCCTCCCTGGTGCGTACTGCTGCATATTGATTGTTCCCGGCCAAGAATGTTCAAATCTTCTGTCTTCTCTGCACGCCTCTGGCTCGGCCTCAAAGCCCCACTGCGGCCCGATTAATAAAAGGTCGTCAGCCACAAATCCAAGAGAAAGGCCCGAAATAGATTCTCGGCGGTTCGACGACGCCCGGGGAGGCTCTCGCTCGTCGTCTTTGACGTCACGTGACGGCAAAATGCACGCTTGAGTACTTGCATAGCTAATGAGCCGCGCCATGCTACTGACGTGATGCGTGGCGACTCGCTGCCGTCTCGCTGAGTGCGCTCGCTAAATTAGCATCGCTCTCTTGACCCGTACGCCAAATTTGTCTTTCTCTCTATTTCGGGGAGAAGACACCCTGGGCACGGCGTGTATTTGCTGAAATATGTTGTATAGTTTTTGTGTAAGTGTCCTGCAATGATGAGTCCAACAGTGCCACCTGCTGGTATGGGGTAAGGTTTGGTTCGGCTTTAGACATGTGACCGGAACATTAAAACGACAGCTGACAAATCAAGCTGTTTGGATTTATTTTCGTTTTGTTTCTGTCGCCTTTTATGTTAGTTTTGCCGCACGTTGGATATTGTGCTAAAATGCTAATTCCCCTTATAGAGATCAAAGAGATCAAAGCCAGCGGAGAAGCTAATCACCTGTTGTGACTCATTCATTTGCAAGTAAATTGTACCCGTTTTTATACTCATTTTTGTGATTATTTCTATTTTCTCATATATATAAAAAGGATGATGTTGGTTAAAATTCAGACTGAAGTAAAATATGTTGAATTCATTGTAAACGTTAAAAAAAAAAACACTATACGATCTCTTGTTAAAAGTATTTTGTTAAAATGGATGTAAAAATGTATTGTGATGGTTGATATTCTAAAATGTATTTTATGTCAACTGAAAAGAAAGCTCTTTGATATGTTTTGGGCAGTCTAACAGCGTGCTGCCAACGAGATCAAAGCCAGCAGTGTTGTGTTGTGACTCATTCATTTGCAGCAACGATAATAAAAACCTCATCATCCAGTCCAGTTGCGGAATAACGAAGATACAAAGATATACCAGCTCGGTAGCTTAGATGGTTGGGCGCCCGCTCCGAGACTGGGAGGTCGCTGGTTCAATACCTAAGACTTACAACATTGGTACTCATTGCCTCCCTGCTTGGCGCTCGGCATTAAGGGTTGGAATTGGGGGGTTTGGTCACCAACACAGCAGTTGGGTCTAAAATGGCGACGCCCTGTTTGGCTGCGGCTGCATCGGCTCGCTACAGTTTAACTGACATTTCGTTCTGTGTGCATGGTTACAAAGAATGACAATAAAAGTAAATTCTATAAATGCTCTTCGTGTCACCGTCACGGGTCAGAGTTCAGAGACGAGGAGGGGTTCTGTCAAGATAGTGTGGGAGGAGGACGCACCATCATTCAATCAGACCAAATTAAAGACATTTGCGCAAAATTCTATGAAGTCGGGCAATCGCGATGTCTGCTTCGCCCTTTTCTGACAGATTGTCAAAAGCCGGCAAAAGCAGACATCATTGGATCAGTTTTTCAAGAAACGAGAGGCAAAAAGGTTAATTTAAAAAAAAAAATGTTCATTCTTTTTTTAAAATGATATGCCTTTTGTTCTATATTTATTGTGCTGCAATCAAATTTTAACAAGTATTCGCTGAATTTTCTGATGCTCTTTTATGATTAGAAAGAAAAATCGGACTGAACTTTTGCGGGGCTTAGAACAGATTAGCACATTTACTATAAAAATGCGTCTCTACTTACAAAGTTTTCAGGTTACGAAACTACTCCCAGAACAAATTAAATTCGTAAGTAGAGGTATTACTGTACTGTATCATTACTGTACATTGAAATTGAAGAACAAACCCAATTTGCAGGCTCAATTGTTTGTTTGCAAATGAAGGTACTGTACTTAATAACAATTTAATCACAAATAACTTCTGGCAAATTATAATTTTAAAAGAAAAGCATGCCGTTTGATTGCACAACTCTATTTATACAGTACACATGATTGCTTCACATGATTACCACATGTGCGGTCCCTTATCAAGGTTTCTTCATTTTCTAATGTTGAGGTTTTTGAGTTTTTCCTTGCCCTCATGTTGGTTTCAGATCAGGATATGGTGTAATAATCAGGGTTGGGTAGGGTTACGGGCAGCACGGCGGCGCAGTGGTTAGCGCATGTGCGGCACAGTTCATGTCCTTGGAACCTCATACGTGGGTTCAAATCCAGCTCCAGACTTCCTGTGCGGAGTTTGTATGTTCTCCCCGTGCTTGCGTGGGTTTCCTCCGGGCACTCCGGTTTCCTCCCACATTCCGAAAACATGCATTTCAGGTGAATTGGCCGGTCCATATTGTCCCTAGGTGTGAATGAGCGAGTGGGTTGTCTGTCCCTGTGTGCCCTGCGATTGGCTGGCAACCAGTTCAGGGTGTCCCCTGCCCACTGCCCGATGATTGCTGGGATGGGCTCCAGCACCCCCGCGACCCTACTGAGGATAAGCGGTGCAGCTAATGAGATGAGATGGGTTACTTTAACTGGATTACTTTCAATTACTTTTGGATTACTCCGATACCAAATATGCTAAAAAAAGACAAAATAAACTAAATATGAATAAAATGATGACTCACAACACGTGGTAAGCTTTCTCTCCTGGCTTTGATCTCTTTGATCTCCGGCAAAACTAACATAAAATGTGACAGAAACAAAAAGAAAATAAATCCAAACAGCTTGCCAAAATCATTTTTGCCGTTCCATGTATTCCGTTACTCCCCAAGCCTGCACAAAATTAGGTAATTTTATTCATATTTAGTTTCTTTTGTCTTTTATTAGCATATTTGGTATTGGAGTAATCCAAAAGTAATTGAAAGTAATCCAGTTAAAGTAACCCTACTCAACCCGGGTACTAATATTAGTCTCAAATAATAGTCTGTGCAATAACCTGTGCAGCCCTTTGAGACTCTTTGTGATTAAGGGCTATGAAAATCCGTAAAGTACTGAAACTGCGATAAATAAACCGCGATACTTTAAAGCAGGGGTGTCATACTCATTTTAACTCGGGGGCCACCCGACAGAACAAACATTCTGTCGGGTGGCCCCCAAATATTCTGTCGGGGGCCGGACGAGTAGATTAAAGAGAAAGAAAAAGAGAGATAAAGAAATAAGAGAAAGAGGGAAGGAAAATGAGAGAGGGCAGGACAAAGAAAGAGAGAGAGGGAGAGAGCGTGAGAAACAAAAGAGATGAAAAGAGAAGTCGTGAGAGAGGGGAAAAAGAAAGGGAGAGGAAGAAAGAAATCCAAAGAGAAATAGAAAGACAGAAGGAGAGAAAAGAGAAAAGAAAGCGCAAAGGGTAGGAAGAGAGAAAGAGAAAAGAGAGAAAAAAGGAAGTTAGAGCAAAAGAAGTTAAAAAGACACAGAGAGAGAAAGAGACAAAGAGGAACAAAGGAAGAGAAAAATAGAGACATAGAGAGTGAAAGAGACAGAGACAGAGAGTGAGAGAAAAGGGGTGGAAAAGAGAGAGAGAGAGAGAGAGAGAGAGAGAGAGAGAGAGAGAGAAATACAAGTACAGTGCCTTTGTGAGAGGCACCTGGCTTTGGCAACATCGAGTTGAGAAAAAGTGAGAGGATGGGACAAAGAAAGAGAGAGAGAGAGAAAGTGAGAAACAAAAGTGATATAATGAGAGAGGGAGGAAAAAAAGGAAATCAGAAGAGAAATAGAAAGAGGGAAGGAGAGAAAAGGAAGGAGAGAAAAGGAAGGAGAGAAAGAGAGAATGGAGAAAAGGAAAATGGAAGAGAGAGCAAAAGAAGGTAAAAAGAAACAAAGAGACAAAGAACAGAGAAAGTGAAAAAGAGACACAGAGAGTAAGAGAGAGAGAGAAAAGGGATGAAGAGAGAGTAAGAAAGAGAGAGAGAGAGAGAGAGAGAGAGAGAGAGAGAGAGAGAGAGAGAGAGAGAGAGAGAGAGAGAGAGAGAGAGAGAGAGAGAGAGAGAGAGAGAGAGAGAGAGAGAAATACAAGTATAGTGTCTTTGTGAGAGGCACCTGGCTTTGGCAACATCAAGTTGACATATTTCAACCTGCAGCTCATTTTTCTCTTGCGCTTCTCTGAGTGTTGTCTGGTGGGCCGGATTCAATCCCTTAGCGGGCCTGATCTGGCCCGCGGGCCGCCTGGTTAACACCTGTGCTTTAAAGGATTACTGCTTGCTGAACACACACGTAAAGCACCACGAGAGCGATTTGCAGTGGCCGATTTGCCTCATCTGATCGGACATTGAGGCAACAAAATGTTAGCTAGCTAACAACACACACACACACAAAACGCCGGAACGGGGGGCCGTGACGAGCGACCCACTTGCAGTGGGAAAATGCTAATCGTCTTGTAAAAATGATGAGATTTGGCTCACAGCTGTTCATAATTCATGATCCCTCAAAAGCTGCCTCTCGGCGACTTTGTCACGGGCGCAGAAAAAAGGCCTCGACACTCATGTGCTAGCTACGTTCTCGAGCCGCCGGGGAAAACTTCTTTTGAATGACTCGTCGTGACTCTCGGCCTGCAGTGAATCCTCAAAACCAGGGGTTGTCTTTCTTAGAACCAGTCAAGCGTTCGAGCCTACATTCAGCCCACCGTGAATTTGTCAGCGTGTCGAAAAAGAAGCAAGACTCTAGGTCCAGGGTCGGCAGCAATGTTCCCTCTAAGCTGCGCGTGCGCGATCGCGCACTGCCTGCGCATTCTCAGCGCATTCTCAGCGCACGAGAAAATCGAGCCAGCGCACAAAAATCAGGGTTCGAAATTGCTAATTAAGAAGCGAATTAAGTCAAAGTTACAGTGCATGAAGGTAAAAATACAAGGGTTCCCCTGACGCTGTTTTCTAAATGCGGTATTTTGAAGTCCATGTCGAACGAAGTTGAAAAGTAAAGTCAGTAGAGTTTTTCGAGAACCGGCTTCTTCGGCTCGGCTCACTAAAGAGAACGGGCTCTTTCGGGTCCCAAACGTCTCTTCAAGTCTTTTTTGCTTCTTTCATCCCTACACGACCAAATATTATGTAAAATTGTGCACAAAAATGACTTAAAGGAAGAGGGGAAGTAGAACAAAAATTTAAAAAATACCAAAATGAAAAAGTAGTGAAAAGCTGAGAAAAAAAAAACAAAAGGAAGAGAAAAAAGAAGGAAAAAGTCAGAAAAAAGAAAAGAAAGAAACAAAGGAAAAAAGTAAATAGAGAACAAAAAGAAAAAAGTAACAGCTGGGAAAAAATAAACACAATGAGATTTTTTAAAAAGAATTAAAAAAAATAGAAAAAAACAGCGAAAAAGAAGAAAAAGTTTGTGTTGCATTAAATAATATCCAATTACACAAAGTCAATCTTGTTGCCAACATTGTACGTCCACTAAAAAAATGTGATTAAATGAAGTTCTGTATCTTGTAACCGACTAAATAAGCCCCCAAAAATGTAAGTATCAAAAGATACCAGGAAAAAAACTGAAAATCTTGAGAAAAAATTGTTGTAAAAACGTTTGTAGGCCGCGCAACCTTTGCAATAATACATGAGTCAATTCATTCAAAAGTGAAAAATATTTTAGCATTGCCGGAAACTCAGCAAAATATAACTTGATGTCAAGTTTTGGACATGTTTGATAATGGATTAGTTGCCACACTAGGGATTGCCGTTGCTCACTGTTGTTTCAAGCGTTGCTCACCGACTTTGTGTGAACGCTCAGGCCCGCGGAAAATTACAGGGAACATTGGTTGGCACAGGTGCTTAAAATCATTGGAAACTTTTAATTTTAATATGTTTTGAAGGATTGAAAAGTTCTTGAATTTCGTGTGGGGTACTTGTAAATGCTTGAAATTGTTGCCATGTCCGTTTAAAAATATGCCGACATTACTCTGTGGCGGTTTCGTTTTGCCATTGCATTTCTTTTTCCGTCGTGATTAAAGGCATCTGGCATTAGTTTGTACAGCATTGTCCTATGAAGCGTCCAACTACGCTACAACAAAACAGGACACTATGAAGTACGTATTAGTTAAAAAATTATGTATAAATTATGTAAATTAATATTGGGCCTTGTAAAAAATGATGGTAGTGTTTCCCAGTGTTAAATTCTAATTGCAAGAATTTCCTGCAACTGAAAATGTAAGCTACTGTCATTTTTACCCAACACCGTCTATAGCAGGGGTGTCAAACTGGTTTTAGCTGGGGGCCAAAAATGCTATAAAAAAAAAATCTCACGGGGGCCGGACTAGTAAGTTTAAGAGAAAGAGAGGGAGAAAAAGACAGAGAAAGAGATGGAGGGAAAGAGAGAGCGATAAACAGATAGGGAGAACAAGGGAGACAGAGTAACAGTGAGAGAAAAAGAGAACGCAGAATAGAGATAGGAATGGAGAAGAAGGGGGAAATGAATAGAGAGAGAAAAAGAAAGAAAGATAAAAAGAATAAGAGAAGTGAAACATCAGAAAGAAAAAAGAGTCAGCAGGAGAATAAGAGACAAAGTGAGGTAAGAGAGAGAGAGGGAGGTCTAAAAAGGGAAAGAAAGAGTGTGAGAAAGAAAGAGAAAAAGAGAAAGAAAGAGAATGAAAGTGTAAATTACAGAGAGAAAATAGAAAGAGAGCAAGACAGAGAAAAAGAAAGAGTTAGAGAGTGAGAGAGAAAGAGAGAAAAAGAGAGAGAAAGAGAGAGTGAACAGGAGAAAGAAAAAGAGGGGGAAATAAATAAAAAAGAAGTGAGTCAGAGAGAAATGGAGAAATACTACCACAATTGTTTTGCAAGTGTTACTAAAGCTCATTTTCCTCTTGCGCTTCTCTCACTGTTGTCTTGCAGGCCGGATTTAAACCATTGGTGGGCCTGATCTGGCCCGCGGGCTGCCAGTTTGACAAAGGTGGTCTATAGGGAGAGATTTGTCTAAAAAACAAATATATTATCAATATACCCAAGATCTAAAAATCCTGTGTCTTGATAAATACACACGCAAGATTAAAAATCACAGATATGTTTGTGGCTCTGCAAAATACATGATTTGCACTGGATTTTTTCTTTTAATGGTACTGGAGAAATGGGAAAATTGGCTTTAAATTTTGATATTTTGCCCACTAATGCCAACTAACCGCTCCCTCCGACCGCTAGAGGACAGTGTTGAGTTTGTATAGTTTGGTGAGTTGGTTCAGGTGTAAAACTGCATTCACTCAACTGTTCAAAATAAACCATGTAACACATTTATTGCCAGACATGACAATATTTTTCCCTTTGAGTGAATAAATGTAACCCTTGTCATTCAGTATTATATAATGTAGGGTAGGTAACTGATGTAAGTATAAGCCTGCTAAACACAGCTAATGTCATGTCCTGCACGGTTGTCATGGCGCCCAGCTGGCCCCGCCCCGTGATACAAGCTGACCTGCATTTCCTGATTACTCCTATGGGTACTTAAATTAGCTTTTTGGAACTGCCCTTTGCCAGATCGTTGTTTACCCTTGTTGAAAACTTGTTGATACCTGTTCTTGTTTTTCTTGTTGGACTTTGTTGCACTCCGGTGTAACATTCTGAGAGATTCCTGCAAGTTCTGTTTAATCCCGTTAAATGCCTAGTCTGTAGTTTTGCCTGCATTTGAGCCCGCTTTGTTTGGTTTTTGGTCCGTTTGTGTGTTTGACAACTTTTCTTGCTCAATTAAAGTGACAGATCGTCTACGCAAATGAGTTCCAACTTCCTGCTTCCCGACCCGTTTCAAGACAGTCCCGTTCCGTTTCATGACAGCTAAAAATTTGAAGTTGAAATTTTTTGACTAATCCGGCACGCCTGAGAACTCATCTCATCTCATCAGCCGTACCGCTTATCCTTATTAGGGTCGCGGGGGGGGGCTGGAGCCCATCCCAGCTATCTCCGGGCAGTGGGCAGGGGACACCCTGAACTGGTTGCCAGCCAGTCGCAGGGCACACAGGGACAGACAACACTTGTTCATTCACACCTAGGGACAATTTGGACCGGCCAATTCACCTGACATGCATGTTTTTGGAATGTGGGAGGAAACCGGAGTGCCCGGAGGAAACCCACGCAAGCACGGGGAGAACATACAAACTCCGCACAGGAAGTCCGAAGCTGGATTCGAACCCACGACAGGTTCCCATGACATGAACTGTGCCGCACAAGCGCTAACCACTGCGCCGCCGTGCTGCCCCGCCTGAGAACTGAATGTCTAAATAAATAAATGAATATAAAATAGCATCACTGTCATACATAAATTGAAACAGGGGAAACCTGCGTGACTTGTGAAAATCTGAATTTCAGTCAAATTCCGCAAAAATGTCAACCTGGCGTTTAAGACACACTTCTATTCCAAAGCTTATGATTGATGCCCACCTCATATTATTTATTGTCCTGTCTTATTTCGACAGCCTGCCTGGTGGTGATACGAAAAAGAGGACGATTTGAGATGAGACAGCGGACCAACGTTTGACCTGAAGCATGTGAACGCCTGCATGGACCAGCTGGCAGAGATGGGAAGCTGCGTCGTGGCCTGTTTGTGTACTGTAATGCTAAATGTAATTCACCCTGGTCATCCTGAAAGGGGGATTACCACTTGTGAGGTCCCTTCTCAAGGTTTCTGTTTTTCCTCACGCTGAGGTTTTGAGTTGTTCCTTGCCCGCATGTTGGTTTAAGATCAGGTCATGGTGTCATTGTAATCCTGTGCAGTCCTTGGAGACATTTTTGTGATTAAGGGCATCATAAATAAATTTGACCTGACTTGACTAGAAGCAAGGCATCAGTTTTCAACCCTTGTTTGCCTAACCCGGCCCATTATTTATCTTGCTGATGCTCCAGGTCCACCAAGTCAGAACATCAGAATGCTTAATGACCCGTAGCCTGAATCACATTATCTTTAAGATTTCTTCCATCCATGAGGAATCATCCAATTTAACACCGGGACACATTTTGGACTATATTTTTTTCACATTCTTGTATTATGCACGAAAAACATTGGAGTGATTTATGGCTCATAATTATGTTAGGGCTAATGTCGATCAAATACTCATTCAGTTAGCACTTGATTTCTGAGAAAAAAATGCTTGCTGCCATTGATTTTTTCAATCAGGTGTCACCAACAGTTTGGAAGCTGGGGTCTACCGTGAATTCCGGACTATAAGCCGCTACCTTTTTTCCCAAACGTTCAACCCTGCGGCTTATTCAGTGATGCGGCCAATATATGCGACGAGGAAGACTGCAACTTCTTAGCTTGTGCACAAATAAATTAGCGTAGACATATCCTCACCATGCAAATTGCAAAAAAGAAAGGCACATGACGCAGCTTTCAAGCTAAATGCATTCGAGCAGTCCGATAAAGAAGGAAAATTTTACTTTGCGAACGTGTTGCTAGCGTGTTTTTGAACAAGGGAGCGTGGGACGACGTCTATACGACATATTCTTTTCCCCGTACTGGGGAAGACGACTTTGAAGATGTCAGTTATAAGGAAGAAGATGAGGACGGTTTACCGTGATTACTACAAGTACAGTATGTTTTTTTAACAAAGCTGTTTACTGTGTTGCGAGCGTGTTGCTAGTCGCGTTTTGCTGCCCCTCACAGGCACGGTTTGGGATGAAAGTTATAATATTATTATTAGAGCTTTGAAAACTCTCTCGGTGTACCGTCTTTCTTTGTAAATATGTGTAACCATGTATAATATGTATTTGCAACTGTATATTTTTGTAATGTATTTATTTTAGAGACTTATTCTGATATGTTTTCCACGGGCGTATCAAAAAGAAGGGGTGAAAACAACGGGGCTGACGGGAAGTGGGGTAAAGGTGAGACGTGTTTGTGGACGCAGCGGACAATAGTGGATAGATATTTTTCCCAGCCTTACCTTTGGAAATATACATTTTTTTTCCTTGGATTATTTTTAACAGGACCAGGACTCTCTCTGCATCAAACCTTAAGTACCGGTATCAATTTACGTTCACTTTGCCGGCTGTGGTTTTTGGACTGTGTACTTTATATCCAGTTACAATCGCGGTACTCAAAGTCTGGTTTGGGTTAAATTTGTGATTGTGTTACATGTTTTAATATGGGCGCATGCGGCTTATATACAGGTGCGCCTTGTGTAAGTACAAAAGCGGTTATCCTCTCAAAATGTGGTGGGTGCGGCTTATAATCAGGTGCGCTCTATGGTCCGGATTTTAAGGTACTTTTTGTTACTGATTTGCGTGAAGGGCTACCATTTCGATATACATCTCTAAAATAACAACTTAGGTTTTTAACATCGTAAAATTAGGACTAAAGAGCGCACCTGATTATGGACTGTATGGACTGTATGGACTGTACTTCCCAAATTCATTCAATACATGGACTGAGCAACCAGGGGAAAAAACACTGAACCGTGTGAACAGTAAGATCAAACATCTATTTGGATCCGGCCATCTCTGTCTGTCCCTCACCCCCTCATGCACTCCCATCAGGAGGAAAACAAAGCCTGCAACAAGGACAGTACAAACATCTTCTTTGTTCCTTTATCTTCTTTGTTTTCCTTATCCACACTGTAAAACGTGGAACTAGAGTGCCACGTCCAATTTAGTTGTCACAATATATTCAACTCATGTTGTAACAATGACAATAAAGGTATATTCTATTCTAATTACAGTATAAGCCGCACCAGTACATTTTTAAAGGAAAAAGCATTTTGTACACACATAAGCCGTACCTGACTATAAGCCGCATGTGCCCAATTTGAAACATGAGATGTTTACAAAGAAAGACGGTACATAGAAATAGTTTTAATAATATATAGTACAAATACGTGTCTGTACGATGTCACCAGTCACTGAAACCTGTCATGCCACATATCATTGGAACGTTTAAACTTAGGATTCAAGATACGATTGTCACGAAACGGGTCGGGAATCAGGAAGTTGGAACTCATTTGCGTAGACGATCTGTCACTTTAATTAAGAAAGAAAAGTTGTCCAACACACAAACGGACCAAAAACAAAACAAAGCAGGCTCAAAGGCAGGCAAAATTACAATCTAGGCATTACTCAGATCAAACAGGCATGAACAGGTTTTCAACAAGGGTAAACAACGATCTGGCAAAGGGCAGTTCCATAGGAGTAATCAGGAAAATGCAGGTCAGCCGGTGTCAAGGGGCGGGGCCAGCTGGGCGCCATGACAACCGCGCAATACATGACAACGATGAGTATTTTAAAATATACTCAACAAAGAGACATCACGGTCGGTTTGAAACAAGAAAGCCGAAAACTATAAACACACCATTACTAATCCATAGAATCCAACCGTGTAAAATTTATTCCAGAACACATGATAATGCCAACAGATAAATTGGAATCCGCCTTAATCATTTTTGCTTCGTTGGGTGTTGCTTCTTGTAATCCGTTCGTTTCGCCACATTTATTTCCGATTAGAAATAAACAGGTTGGTAAAGTTAGTCCCGATATGGTAGTCAGCACCACCCTTTTGATTGACTCATTTTCCATCATAAGGGTTTTTTTCATGCTAGTTTTATCCATTCACAAATCGTGGAGTTACATTAAACCTGCGTTTTCTTCGACACATATACCGTAAATTCCGGACTAGAAGCCGCTAATTTTTTCCCAACTGTTCAACCCTGCGGCTTATTCAGTGATGCGGCCAATTTATGTCATTTTTCTAACGGCTGCCAGCGGCGCTCGAGTACAAAAGGGTAAGATTTAGACCGGTGGAATATATGCGCCGAGGAAGACTGCAACTTCTTGGCTTGTGCATAAATTAAATTAGCGTAAACGTACCTTCATCATGCAAAATGTAAAAAGAAAGGCACATCAAAAAATCCACCATCACCAACGGGTTCCGAAAAGCCGGTCTGCTTATATTATTATTATTAAAGCTTTGAAAACTCTCTCGGTGTACCGTCTTTCTTTGTAAAGATGTCTAACCATGTGTAATATGTATTTGAAACTGTATATTTTTTTAATGTATTCGTTTTAGACACTTATTCTGATATGTTTTGCATGGGCGAATAAAAAAGAAGGGGCGGAACAAACGCGGCGTGACGGGAAGTGGGTTGAAGGTGAGACCTGTTTGTGGACGCGGCAGACAATAGTGGATATATATTTTTCCCACCCTTACCTTTGGAAATATACACTTTTTTGAAGTTGAAGTTGATGAATAAAATGATGACTCACAACATGTGGTAAGCTTTCTCTCCTGGCTTTGATCTCTTTGATCTCCGGCAAAACTAACATAAAATGCGACAGAAACAAAATGAAAATAAATACAAACAGCTTGCCAACATCATTTTTGCTGTCTCCCCAAGCCTGCACAAAATTTAGTCATTTTATTCATATTTAGTTTCTTTTGTCTTTTATTAGCATATTTTGTATTGGAGTAATCCAAAAGTAATTGTGAGTAATCAAGTTAAAGTAACCCTACCCAACCCTGGAGGCAATTATTAAGGACGTTGAAGGGGTAGCATTGAATAAGCATCTGCTTCTTTTCGAACGTGTTACCTTAACATTGTTTTTGTATTTTGATTTGTTGTTCTATCTTTGTTTTTTTTCATGTTCAAAATAAAGTTCCGTTCGTTCATTCATTCATTCATTCATTCGGATACACATTTAGTTCTCTTATACCTAGCCACTCCTTTGCACATATGTTCTCCTCTGCACTATCGTACTCCAGTGTTATTGTTATTGTATAGTGACTTGTTTACCTGACTGCCCATTTTGCACATCTGGTTAGCTGCTCCTCTTGCACTCTTTGCACTACTGTATAATACTATACATAGCTATAATTTTTTTAGTATATTTTTAGTACTTCAATACTCCAACTCAATACAACATTTTATGTATAGCTGTACATTCAAGGAAACTGTGCGGGTCAGATGTATCGACATTTCGTTCTGTATATACGTGTACAAGAATGACAATAAAGTATATCTGAATCTGAATCTGAAAACAAAAGATTTGTTTCGCCTCGTCGAGATTTTCTGCATTTATTTATATCTTTTTTAAAACAATCCCCATCTTTAGTCCAACATTTGTCTCTGGTACCATGAGTGTGAGGATGAGATATGATCTATTGCTTTTTCTTATGTCATCTACATCCCTATTGGTCTAATGATGACAGGGTGGATTTAGGCGTATTTTTATTGCTATTATTGATAATATTATTAACGGGCCCGGCCAGCAAGAATTTTGTCAGACATTAAACCGGTCTGGGGCAGCACGGCGGCGCAGTGGTTAGCGCGTGTGCAGGCACAGTTCTAAGGTCTTGGGAACCTCCTGTGTCGGTTCAAATCCAGCTACCGGTCTTCCTGTGCGGAGTTTGTATGTTCTCCCCGTGCTTGCGTGGGTTTCCTCCAGGCACTCCGGTTTCCTCCCGCATTCCAAAGACATGCATCTCAGGTGGATTGGCCGGTCCAAATTGTCCCTAGGTGTGAATGAGCGAGTGAGTTGCCCTGCAATTGGCTGGCAACCAGTTCAGGGTGTCCCCTGCCCACTGCCCGATGATTGCTGGGATGGGCTCCAGCACCCCCGCGACCCTACTGAGGATAAGCGGTGCAGCTAATGAGATGAGATGAGAGATAAACCGATCTGAGGTGCGAGAAGGTTGAGGACCACGGCATTGAACTCTAAACTTTTCAGTACACGAACCAGTTTCTTTCATACAATAGAAAAGGCCATGAAGCTTCATTCCACATTCGCTCGTTTGCTAAAGAGGTCAGGAAGCGGCTCCACGCCCACGCTTAGCTAAGCGGCGGCGTGACAAGGTGACGTAACCCAAAAGCAGCTCAAAAACTCACCCGGGGCAAGGCGGCCATCTTTTGACCCGGGGACCGAACCACGCCAAGGATGCGTTCCCTGACAATTTATCGAGAAAAATCCTATAAAACACCAAAATGCTTTTAGTCATGCTGCGGGGAGCGAGGTGCGGTGAAATCAACTGATTAATATGTAATTAAGGCGGAGGTACGGAGAAGGGCCTTGCTCTCCAGATGCACCAATTTCTGGGGATTATAATTTAAAGGTGACCTGATGCAGAATATTCGCTAACGTTCCACCGGATGCTAACGTTAGCATAGCGCTGAATCTCTTGCACACCCCGACGGAGCTATTATCGTCGCCGGCGACTTTAATCAGGCATGCTTAAGGACTGTACTTCCCAAATTCATTCAATACGTGGACTGAGCCACCAGGGGAAAAACACTGGACGGTGTGTACAGTAAGGTCAAACATGTACCGTAAATTCCGGACTATAAGCCGCTACTTTTTCCCCAAACTTTCCACCCTGCGGCTTATTCAGTGATGCGGCCAATTTATGTAATTTTTCTAACGGCCACCAGCGGCGCTCGAGTACAAAAGGTAAGATTTAGACCGGTGGAATATATGCGCCGAGGAAGACTGCAACTTCTTGGCTTGACTAGAGGCGAGAAATCAACTTTTTCGCATGTCTGCCAGTGGATCCTGACAGACTTCCACCCTACCAACGCGTTTTGAAAAGCCGGTCTGCTTCGTGACGGAGAGGAGGGCACAGAATCAGGAGTGGACGAGAGTTCCAGCAACAGTGACAGTGCGAGTGAGGCTGCGGGAGCGTGGGACGAGTTTCTTTCCGACACTGAGGAAGACGACTTTGATGGCTTCAGTTCTAAGGAGGAAGATGAGGACGGTTTACCGTGATTTTTACAAGTACGGTATGTTTTTTTAACAGACCCGTTTACTGTGTTGCGAGCGTGTTGCTAGCGTGTTGCTACCTGTCACAGGCACCGTTTGGGATGAAAACTATATTATTATTATTAAAGCTTTGAAAACTCTCTCGGTGTACCGTCTTTTTTTGTAAATATGTGTAACCATGTATAATATGTATTTGCAACTGTATATTTTTGTAATGTACATATTTGTATTTATTTTGGACACTCATTCTGGTATGTTTTGGACGTGCGAATTTAAAAAAAGGGGCGTAACAAACGCGGGCTGACGGGAAGTGGGGACCGGTAAAGGTGAGTGTTTGTGGACACGGCGGACAATAGTGGATATATATTTTTTCCACCGTTACCTTTGGAAATACACACTTTTTTCTTTGGATTACTTTCAACGGGACCTGGACTCTGCCAGTCTGCATCAAACCTTAAGTACAGGTATCCTTTTACGTTCATTTAGCCGGCTGGGATTTTTGTACTGTGTACTTTAATGAAGGATATTCAGTTTCAATCGCGAGACTTAAAGTCGAGTCTGGGTTAAATTTGCGTTACATTTTTTTAATGTGGGCGCATGCGGCTTATATACAGGTGCGGCTTGTGTAAGTACAAAATCGGTTTTCCTCTTAAAATATGGTGGGTGCGGCTTATAATCAGGTGCGCTCTATAGTCCGGAATTTACGGTAGTTGGATCCGGCCATCTCTGTCCGTCTCTCACCCCCTCATACACCCCCTTCCGGAGGAAAACAAAGCCTGCAACAAGAACAGTAAAAACATCTTCTTTGTTCCTTTATCTTCTTTGTTTTCTTTATCCTCACTGTAAAAGGTGGGACTGGAGTGCCACGTCCAATTTCGTTGTCACAATATATTCAACCCATGTTGTAACAATGACAATAAAGGTATATTCTATTCTATTCTATTCTATTGTCTTTTTTATTGCTTGTTCTCGATAGTCGGGCGATTTCATGACTACAATTGTAAGTCAGAATATTTATTTGTCTGTTCTAAGGCCCAAAATATATATCTTGCATACATTGTACATGATGAAAAATGAACAGTTAATCCATTAGTTATTGGAATATAGCACAGTACATAGAAATAATGTTTTGTGTGTCATAATTGAATTGGCATTGTGCTGCTCTGGTGTGATTGCCCTGGAGTCTCGCCACAAGAGGGTAGCATATATTATATATAGAATTGATTATGTAATGTTTAAGCAGAGAATAAAGAATGTAGTGCATGGGTAACAAACATGTGGCCTGCGTGCCCGAAACCTGGCCCGAAAGACAACACTCTCTCTGTCTCTCTTCTCTCTTTCTTTGGCCTTCTTTGTCTCTCATTATCTTTCTCACCTATTCACTTTTCTCTTACTCTGTCTTTAATTGTCTTTTTCTCTCTTTTTTTCTTGTTTTTGTCTTTGTTTCTCTCTCTCTTTCTTTTTTCTTTTATTTTCTATTTTTCTCTTTTTCTTCTCTCATTCTTCCCATCTCTGCTTTTCTCTATTTCTTTCTCTATTTTCTTTCTACTTCTCTCTCTCTTTCGTGCTCTTTTGTCCCTTCTATTTTTCTTCCTCTCTTTTTCTATGTATTTCACTCCTTTGTTCTTGGTAACTTTCTCCCTTTTTGCTCTCTCCGCTCTCTCTCTCTCTCTTTCTCTCTCTCTCTCTCTCACTAATCTTCTCTCTCTCTCTCTTTCTCTTTTTGTCTCTCTCTGTATCTTTCTCTCCCTCTTTCTTTCTCTCTCTGTGTCTCTCTCCTTCTGTATCTCCCGCATACTCTCTCTCTCTCTCTCACTCTTCTTCTCTCTCTCTATTTCTCTCTTCGTCTCTCTCTGTCTCTTTCTCTCCCTCTTTCTTTCTCTCTCTGTGTCTCTCTCCTTCTGAATCTCCCTCATACCCTCTCTTTCCCTCTCTCTCTCTCTCTCTCTCTCTCTCACTCTCTTTGTCCTTTTTTTTCTCAGCTTTTCACTACTTTTTCATTTTGGTATTTTTTTCTTTTTTGTTCTATTCCCCCTTCCTTTAAGTCATTTTGTGCGTAATTTTTCATAATATTTGGTCATATAGGGATGAAAGAAGCAACAACAACCTGAAGAGCCGTTTAGGACCCGAAAGAGCCGGTTCTTTTTAGTGAGCCGAGCCGAAGAAGCCGGTTCTCGAAAAACTCTACTGACTTTACTCAACTTCGTTCAACTTCGACATTGACTTCAAAATACCGCATTTAAAACACAATGTCAGGGGAACCCGTGTATTTTTACCTCCATGCATTGTAACTTTGACTTAATTCGCTTTTTGATTAGCAATTTCGAGCCCTGATTTTTGTGAGCTGGCTAGATTTTCTTGTGCGCGAAAAAGCTCTGGGTGGTGCGCAATTGCGCACACACGCATCTTAGAGGGAACATTGCGCTGGATAGATTTTCTTGTGCGCTGAGAATGTGCGGGCAGTGCAGCTTAGAGGGAACATTGTTTGGGAGGGGGACACATTTTAAGTGGTATATTTATGTTGATAATGGATGCAGGCCCTTGCATTATTAAGATTTCATAAATTTTATCCCCCAAAAAGCGCTAAAGAATTGACAGAATTTGAAGAATTGCAATTTGCTGTAAACTGGCAAAGTAAGCTAAGGAAGATTCGTAGTATTTGGTAGCAGTGTTCTCGTTTGCCCGCGTCCCTGCGTCCCAGACGCATTATTTTTGCTGGGGACGCATTGTGTCAAATCAACGTGCGTCCCCGGGACGCAACATTTTTGACACGAAATTGTCATTAGCATTTTTTAACAAAGATTTACCGCACTCCAAACTTTTCGTCAGGCAGATCGGCCATTGTTGTTTTGGTCTCGCGGTTCGAGTTTTCGTCTGCACGCCGATCTCGAGTTCGAGTTGTGTAGTGAAAGTCCGTCTCCTTTTAGAGAACCGGCTTTTTGGGCTCAACTCATTAAAGAGCCGGCTCTCAAACGGCTCACTTGCTTTGATGCATTATATTACGAATGATTATGTTTTATAAAGAAGTTAAGAAAAAAAGTATAAAAGGAGAAAATGAAAAAAGACAGGTTTGTGGTGATCCCTTTTAATCAGTATATTACTGTTAAAGTCAATCATTATTAAGACTATTTCGTGGCCATATATACACAAATAAAATACATATAATGTTAAAATCTAATCGTTATACCAAGAGCAGATTTTACTCACGTCCTCCATGATGTTGATAAGAAGGGAAAGAGACTCCGCCCACAATGTGGGCGTGATTTATTATACTTCAGGGAGAAACAGCACACATGAGCACTTCACAATAAAAGAATATAAGATTGATAAACGTACAAGAGATGCAATTAGACTGATTATTGAAACGGTACTTCATGTGTGTGTGAGTGTGTGTGAAAGATTGTTATATTTTGGAATATAAAAACAACTTATATTCACACAGTAAATTCTGAGAAATATTACAACCAAAACGACCAACCTATCAATTACCAACAATAACTTAATGCAGAAAATGAATTCATAATTTGAATAAGAAAATGTATTATTCTACTTAATTATATTTGCATGTATTTTTTCCTTCTACAGTGAACGTCCAAGCGACTTCATTTTTGAACTTTTTTTATAATAAACCTCATTCACGTCGAGCAACTCAGTGTCTCGCAACAAAATGTTCATTAACAATATATATGATATAACGAAACACATGTACAATATAACATGTTAAACTACATAAATAAACATGTTTGTTAAAAAAAAAGATTTTTTTCGTATTTTGTAAGGGAAAATACGACAGTTTGTAAGGGCATGGAGCACACTACATTTTGGGGACCCATAGATCTCTGTTGGGACCCATAGATTTATGAGCATGCCAGTCCCCGGGACCCACACTTTTCACAGGTAAAATTAACACTGTAAAAGGGTGTCACGGACTTGAGCTCAGCCAAAGCACTACTTGTGTTTCATTTTAGTCACAGCGGTCATCGCAGCTGCAGGGTATGCGAGGTGAACTCTAGCAGAGAGGACTATAGAATGAGATCATCTAATTGTTAATGGCTGAAAAAGTGTTAATGACTTTCGAAGGACGTTCGTCTAGCAGGGGACGGTGTATGCTGTGGTTGAGGTCCTCCTTTGAATCATGGCAAGGTCATGAATTGTACAGAGGTGAAAAGGAGACTCGGTTGCGGCGAGGGAACGATCAAAGGTGGAAAAAGTGAGGCTGGCGTGCCACATGCAGCCCAATATGTCTCCATTTGGACAGATTCCATTTCATTATCAACCCAAGGCATGCCGCAAAATGAGCAAAAATCGGTTTATATTTGCCACCAAAGATAATAATATCATCTTATCTCATCTCATTAGCTGCACCGCTTATCCTCAGTAGGGTCGCGGGGGTGCTGGAGCCCATCCCAGCAATCATCGGGCAGTGGGCAGGGGACACCCTGAACTGGTTGCCAGCCAATCGCAGGGCACACAGGGACAGACAACCCGCTCGCTCATTCACACCTAGGGACAATTTGGACCGGCCAATCCACCTGAAATGCGTGTCTTTGAAATGTGGGAGGAAACCGGAGTGCCCGGAGGAAACCCACGCAAGCACGGGGAGAACATACAAACTCCACACAGGAAGTCCGGTAGCTGGATTTGAACCCACACAGGAGGTTCCCCATACCATAGAACTGTGCCGCCCACGCGCCAACCACTGCGCCGATGATTAAAATAATCAACCTGTCAAGATTTGAGCCCACATTCCTAACATTCCAGTCATACCTTTTTGGTGATGTCACTGCTTTAGAGTGCCCGTAATGTTAGGAATGTGGTGATGTCATCTTTTTTTTAATGTTAGGAGTGCGGCGACGTTTTCACTTTGGAATCCCTGGAATGTCCGGAATGCAGTGATGTAATTGGAATGAGTGGAATGCTAGGTCGAATCCTGAAAGGTTGATTACCCTTTGATGAAAATTTTATTCTATTATTTCCTCTGACGCCCATCATCAGCCAATTTGCATTCTTCTCAAAAGCGAGAGCAATGGTTTTGACATTGCTCATTCGGTTAAGTCAAATATATTTACTTTTATTTACTACATCTCTTTATTAGGTCAATTAATAAATCGTCATTTCGGATTTTTAGGAAAAATAATAAAACTTATATTAATAGTATTTGAAGTTGAAAAGATTATTTGGATTACCGTATTTTCCGCACTATAAGGCGCACCGGGTTATAGGGCGCACCCCAAAAAAATAGTTTTTGGTCCTATATTTTCCATACATAAGGCGCACCGGATTATAAGGCGCTACGATGGGAACGTCGACAAAACAGTCAGATAGTTCAGTCCAACTTATTATCCCCTTAACATTCCGAAAGCTTGTGTGGATGCGGTGTCCGTACGATGTCACTCAAATGCATCGTTCCATCACTCGGAAGGTTAAAGTCTTGGGATTCAAGAAATGCCAACCATTCCTTAGTTTCTATTTTCTTTTTCGTTCGCAGCTTTACTGTGCATATGACAATAAACACTTGGAATTGAGTTTAATTTAAAAATAGAACACATCAAGATCAGTCTGAAACAAGATACTGGGAAAATATATAGCCAGAGTAGCTCACCGAAGTCGTTGCGTTCAATAATAATGTGCAACCATGGTCCTCTTATATCCGTGAGTGTAGTAAATCCAGGAGAGTAAAATATTTACAAATACAGAATAGTAAAAAAGGTTTTCTCTATGCCGTACTGCAACCCAACGTGTGATTCACAATTATCTTTTTCGGCCAATTGCAGACTTTGTTTTGCCCCTTTAGCCTATGCAAGCCTGGAAATGATAAAAAGGATCCGCCCCCTTTACCTCCGAATAACTTTAGCCAATAGTGATCGATTCAACTGATGATTGACACATCTTTTTCGGCCAATTGCAGGCTTTGTTTTACCCCTTTAGCCTATGCGAGCCTGTACATGATAAAAAGGATCTGCCCCCTTTACCTCCGAATAACTTTAGCCAATAGTGATCGTTTCAAATGATGTTTGACACATTGGTAAGCCAATGAAACGCCGGTATATAAATCCCAGCATATACCGTGGACGACTTTGCGTGCGGGGGAAAATCTAGTCGGTGGCTGCTTGCCTTAGTTGCAAGAATTAGCGACTTAATATTGATCAATATTAAGTTGCAATTGGCCGAAAAGGATAATTGTGAATCACACGTTGGGTTGCACGACGGCATAGAGAAAACAGTTTTTACTATTCTGTATTTGTAAATATTTTACTCTCCTAGATTTACTACACTCACGGTTGTAAGAAGACTATGGTTACGTACCATTATTGAACGTGATGGCTGCAAGAGAACTTAGGTGAGCTATGCGGCTTTATATTTTCCCGGTATCTTGTTTTATAACGATCTTGATGTTTCTGTGATGAGTCTATTTTTAAACTAAATTCAATTCAAAGTGTTTATTGTCATATGCACAGTATAAAGAACCTCGTTTCCCTGCATACTAAAATTCTTACTTTGCTGTCCACACAGTTGCCAGCAAAAAATAAAATGGTAACTAAGAAGTGTTTGGCATTTCTTGAATCTCAAGACTTTAACCTTCCCAATGATATTTGGAACGATGCATTTGAGTGATTGGTGACATTGTACAGACACTGTTTCTGTTCATGTCTGAGACACGTATTTGCTTCTTGGCAAGCTTTCAGAATGTTAAGTTTGACTGAACTATCTGACTGTTTTGTGGACGTTCCCATTGTAGCGCCTTATAATCCGGTGCGCCTTATGTATGGAAAATATAGGACCAAAAACTATTTTTTGGGGGTGTGCCCTATAACCCGGTGCACCTGATAGTGCGGAAAATACGGTAGATTGGATAGATTTGGATAGATTAGATTAAACCTAATGTTTTTTTCATTCCTTGGCCAGTAGTATTGAGATCAGGAAATGTTGTTACTATCTGTCCTTTAAGGAATTTTCAGCCGTGAAGGGTCCTAAAAATGAAAAAGACTTAATCAACTGCCCTTCTATCTAAAAGTTTTGCCTCCCATGACGTATACTTTGGGCAGCAGTAGGGAGTGACAGGATCAGGACCAATGTTCCCTGTAATTTTCCACGGGTCTGAGCGTTCACACAAAGTCGGTGAGCAACGCTTGAAACAACAGTGAGAAACCATAATCCCAAGTGTGGCAAGATAATTAATTCTCAAACATGTCCAAAACTTGACATCAAGTTACATTTTGCTGAGTTTCCGGCAATGCAAAATTATTTTCCTCTTTTGAATGAATCGACTCATGTACGATTGCAAAGGTTGTACGGCCTACAAACGTTGTTTGTTCTTACAATTCTTTCACAAGATATCCATTTCTTTTTTTTTTCCTGATGTATTTTGTCGCATAATATTAACATTTTTGGGGGGCTTATTTAGTCGGTTGTAAGATACAGAACTGTACTTAATCACATTTTTTAGTGGAAGTACAATGTTGGCAACAAGATTCACTTGATATAATTGGAAATTATTTGAATGCAACACAGACTTTTTCTTCTTTTTTCCATGTTTTTTTTCTACTTTTTTTTAAATTCCTTTAAAAAAAATCTCATTGTGTTTATTTTTTCCGAGCTGTTACTTTTTTTCTTTTTGTTTTCTATTTACTTTTTCCCTACATCTCTTTCTTTTCTTTTTTTCTGGCTTTTTTCTAAATTTTTCTTTCCTTTTTTCTCTTCCATTTGTTTCTTTATTTCTCAGCTTTTCGCTACTTTTTCATTTTGGTATTTTTTTTCTTTTTTGTTCTATTCCCCCATTCCTTTAAGTCATTTTGTGCATAATTTTACATAATATTTGGTTATGTTGGGATTAAAGAAGCAAAAATAACTTGAAGAGCCGTTTAGGACCCGAAAGAGCCGGTTCCTTTTAGTGAGCTGAGCTGAAGAAGCCGGTTTTTGACCAACTCTACTAACTTTACTCAACTTCCTTCTACTCTGACTCGACTTCAAAATACCGCATTTAGGACACAACGTCAGGGGAACCCTTGTATTTTTACCTTCATGGACTGTAACTTTGACTTAAGTCGCTTCTTAATTAGTCATTCTGAGCCCTCATTTTTGTGCGCTGACTAGATTTTCTTGTGCGCAGAGAATGTGCGAGCAGTGCGCCATCGCGCACGCGCGCAGCTTAGAGGGAACACTGATCAGGAGACAGAGGCGGTGGTAGAGGGTCAATCCGGGTGACTCACCATGAAGCGCAGGTCATCAAAGCCGTTGAGCAGGAACTTGCCCTCGTACTGCGGCAGCCCGACGCGTTCCAGCCACTCGCCCACCGGCTGGTCCAGGGCTTTGCCGCACGCCCCATCTGCCGAAAGAGGGAAGCGCTTGAGCAGCGAGAAGCCGTTGAGCCGGTAGCAGCGGCACTCGGAGGACGACACGTGGCACTGCCACATCATCCTCGGCCAGAGCCGAGTGCAGCAGCACCAGGCCGGGTTTGAGGGAGACAGGGTCCGGGGGAGAGGGAAAAAAACTGGGGGGTTCGGGGACGGGTCGGCTCCCGCGAGCTGCAACGCGGGAAACGAAAAGGGAAAGGAACGCCAATGAGGCAAACGGGTGACAGGTCAGACGAGAGTGAAGGGAAAGCGGGAACCCGTCTGGCAAATTTGGGCTGTACTGGGCCCACTAAGCAGACGAGTGGGTGCAAACCGGGGAGAGGCTAACCGCTCCGAAGACATCACAGAAAACATCAATATCCACACAGCAACACACTCTATCCCTAAAGTCGGGGTACGGGGGGTCGGTCACCACGTACTTGTAAAGCTCTGGCTGAGTCCCATGGCTTCATTGGTCAAGCGCTTTGAGAGCTAGGGCGCAGATGGTACGAGCAAGGTAGCAGCATTCTTAAAGTACACTTGAGGTACTGGGGTGATCATTTTTTTGAAGGTGTGGGGCAACCACAAAGTAGGTAGTTGGGCGTGTTTGTAAAATCCTTCCGGATCGGACGCTTCCTCAACTCATGATCCTAAGGCGAGCAAGGGAGTCCTAGGAGGCATTCACGCCACATCGCTGGTTCCCCGAAGCTTCGTTGAGTGGAAGGAGAGCGTCGCAGCCCACCCGGCTCCTTCGCCGCTTTGCTGCATGCCCGCCCCTGTTCCAATGGCGGTTGAGGGGGGGGCACCGCAAGCGCCTCAGTACTCACAGGGCATGCCGTCCCGACCCGCCTGGTTCTCCGGCCACCGTTGCCGCTGGAGCCGCTACAGTCCTCCCCCAATACTTGAAGCAAAGATCATGCCCTCCTTCCCCTTCTCTCCCCTCTCTCTGTCTCTACACCTTGGGTCTCATCCCTCCTCCTGATATCACCCTCGCAGACCTCGCCTCTTTGGCGTTCTGCGCATCCGATCTCCGAGCCCCCGTTTTTCCCAGATCGCACTGCAGGGCTGCTGTATGGGGTGCTGCTCCACGTAATCACCCCTCCTCGCCTTCCCCTTTTCCTCACTCGCCTGCTCTCTCTATGATGAACGCACACCCCGGTCTCTCTCTCTTGCGCTCTGATTAGAAATGCACATGCAGAAGCGCTCTGATCTTGCCAGTGCGGGAAGGACACCACAGGTAGCGCAAAAAAAAGACTGCTTGGACTCTCAGGCTATGGCTAGGGTCGGGAACGTGTGGCAAAAACCCGCTCTCCACACAAAAGCTAATTCTCCAGCACATTTAGCGGAGGCTCAGTTTGACTGTCGTTTTTGCCGTAAATAATGGTTTTAAAACATGGTGCGAGCAGAGTTCTTTTGTAAAAATGTAACAAAATCTTGCAAATGAAAATGATACGAATGTGTTCAAAACAGTGTGCTATTTCTTCCTTTCTTTTCTCTCTCTATTTTACTCTCTCTCTCTTTCTTTTGCTTTTACTTTCTCTCTGTTTTCTCTCTCCCTTTCATTTTCCCTTTCTATTTTTGTCTTCAATTATGGCTCTTTCCATAAGTACATCTGGCTAAGGGGGGGGCCATATTATTCATCTCTGTTACTTTCCATTGTAGTGTACGCAAAACCGATGCAACACAGTCATATTAGAGGTAAGATCGGGCCAAAAAAAAGCACCCGAGCCCGACGCAGGCCCGAGGGGTATTAAACCCGACCCGGACCGAGCCCGACTAATTAACTGGATTTGCTGGCCCGGCCCGAGGGGGCCCGAAATTACATATTTTATTTATAAGGAGGGGTGATTTATGATAACAAATTAAACCCTGCCTTTTGTTACAACATCTAGGCCTAAGTTAAATAAAACTGTATAAACATTTACATCTTTTATATTTCTGTGTCTGCACTGCAGATGTTACATTAAGCGACAATCTGTCATTGACGTTTTTTTTTTTGAGGTAGCGAAAACATTTAAGGGCGTCCGTCATTTTGACGACTTGATCATTGGGCCATAATCCACAGCAGCAGTAGTAGTACGTCCTTAAGATTTTAGCGCAGCACTTTCATTGAGGGGGTGTTGACGTGTTGTGCCCTTTTCCGACTCCTATGCAAATCCCCCCCCCCCCCCCCCCCCCCCCCGATCGTATTCTATATAAAACGCTTATTAAAACAATAAAGCGAGCTAATTATAACAATTGGGAGATCCTAGTCTATATAACGCGTTTATTTAAACAATAAAGCGCGATCGTATTCTACAAATTGCGTTTTTTAACGCGGATGAGAATGTCACCAACGTCAATGTACGCTTCCGACAAAAGCGATCGTATTCTATATAATACGCTTTAAAACAAAATAAAGCGAGCTAATTATAATAATTGGGAGATTCTAGTCTATATAACGCGTTTATTTAAACAATAAAGCGCGATCGTATTTTACAAAATGCGTTTGTTAATGCGGATGTGAAAAGTCACCAACGTCACTGTACGCTATGATTTCCGCAATCACAACTAATTGTACACAAATAATATTTATTTGATTTACTATATTCCTTGGTCTAGTATCCATACATAGTTTAAGTATATATTTTTAATGAACATATATTTATAATTATTAATTAATTAAAAAAAAAAAAAAAAAAAAAAAAAGCAGGACCGAACCCGACCCGACCCGACCGTATGACTGACATTTCAGGCCCGACCCGGCCCGAAATTGCCTCGGGTTCGGGTTCGGGTTCGGGCTCGGGCCATAAATCTTAGGTCTAAGTCATATACAGGGGCTGGGTAGGGTTACTTTAACTTGATTACTTTCAATGACTTTTGGATTACTCCAATAGCAAATATGCTAATAAAAGACAAAAGAAACTAAATATGAATAAAATGATGACTCACAACACGTGGTAAGCTTTCTCTCCTGGCTTTGATCTCTTTGATCTCTGGCAAAACTAACATAAAATGCGACAGAAACAAAATAAATCCAAACAGCTTGAAGTGTCCTTGGGTAAGACACTGAACCCCTAATAGCCCCAATAAGCAAGTTAGCGCCTTACTAGGCTGCACAGCGGCTATTGGGAAATGTGAAGCACACTGTAAAGCGCTTTGGGAAGTCTTGACTTGAAAAGCGCTATATAAATGCAGATCATTTCATTTCATTTCACATGGAAGCTCATTAAACAATATGTGTTCAAGATACAAATCCACAGAACAAACTGTAAACACTAGAAAACCCTAGCCAAGCACCCGGAGCAATTTGAGAGTAAGAGCTATAGGAATGGGCGGATCTCTACGCGCGTAGCACACTGTTTTGAACACATTCGTATCCTTCTCATTTGCAGGATTTTGTTACATTTCTACAAAAGAACTCTGCTCGCACCATGTTTTAAAACCATTATTTACGGCAAAAATGAAGCCTCAACTAAATGTGCTGGAGAATTTTGTCTTAAAGTGTATGATGTGACTTCATGGCCATTTGAATCAAAGGGACAATGTGAACAAAGCTGGCACCAAAGAAAACTACATATTTTTTTGTTTGTAGTACCTTATTTACTATTATTTACCATTTCGTTGGGCAGCACGGCGGCGCAGTGGTTAGCGCATGTGCGGCACAGTTCATGTCTTGGGAACCTCCGTGGGTTCAAATCCAGCTCCAGACTTCCTGTGCGGAGTTTGTATGTTCTCCCCGTGCTTGCGTGGGTTTCCTCCGGGCACTCCGGTTTCCTCCCACATTCCAAAAACATGCATTTCAGGTGAATTGGCGGTCCAAATTGTCCCTAGGTGTGAATGAGCGAGTGAGTTGTCTGTCCCCGTGTGCCTGCGATTGGCTGGCAACCAGTTCAGGGTGTCCCCTGCCCACTGCCCGATGATTGCTGGGATGGGCTCCAGCACCCCCGCGGCCCTACTGAGGATAAGCGGTGTAGCTAATGAGATGAGATGAGACCATTTTCGTTTGGCAGTCCGAATTCTAAAGCCTGACGGGCCTCATGTGGCCAGCGGGCCCCTAGTTTGCCTAGCTCTTAAATGAAAAATCATATATTTATCGACAAAAAGCCCAGCACATTTGCCTCGCTTTGAAACTAACCTAGTTTAGATCTGGCGTTTGCAATGAGGGAACATCTTGCATGACAGGCAGGAATCAAACTCGTGTCCTCCTGTCGTGCGTTCGCATGTCATCCGCTTGAGAACACGCTCGCAGGTTGGACCTTATGTAAAAAGGAAAAAAAGACACGCACAGTCTGGGGAGACTTTGATCTTAATAGCATTATGTATGACGACGCTAGCTCCAGACCTCCAAAAAGCCTGCCTACGGTATACATCTCGTGCTAGTTGATAAAAGGAGCACGTTGATTGTATGGCGGGTTAAAGTGAAAACGGTAATGGATTGTATGTTTCAGGCAGAGAATTAAGAAAACGCAACAGGGATCAGCCCAAAAACAACTCTACCCTTCAATAATTCATCTTCAGAACAGAGCGATATGTGTGGGTTGCTTTCTTAAGTCGAGGAAAAAAAAAGAAAGAAAATGAAAAAGACAGGGTTTTGTCAATTTTCTATTTTTTTTTATTTGCGGAATGTTTACAATGTGAAATTAAATACATAAATGACAAAAAAAAGGAATTTTTGTGTTTTGAATTATTATTTTAAGGTGAAATGAGCTGCAGTACCCGATTTGGCTATGGAGGGCGAAACATGAAACTTAGCTAAAGACATTCGCCGAGGCCTAAAATACAACTATAAAAATTTTCATGAAAATCAGTTCAGCCCTTATGGAGCCTATAAGTCAGATACACACGCACACACTTACGCACACACAATTGTGTAAGTAATTTAGATTTTAATTACCGTATTTTCTGCACTATAAGGCGCACCTAAAAGCCTTTATTATTATTTTTTTTTTTTCAAAAGCTGACCATGCGCCTTATAATACAGTGCGCCTTATATATGGATCAATATTAAGTCGCAAAGTCTTGCAACTAAGGCAAGCAGCCGCCGACTAGATTTTCCCCCGAAGGCGAAGTAGTCCGCGGTGTATGCTGGGATTTGTATACCGGCGTTTCATTTCCTAACCAATGTGTCAATCATCATTTGGATCAGTCACTGTTGGCTAAAGTTATTCGGAGGTAAAGGGGGCGGATCCTTTTGATCATTTACAGGCTCGCATAGGCTAAAGGGGCGAAACAAAGCCTGCAATTGGCCGAAAAAGATGAATGTGAATCACACGTTGGGTTGCACTACGGCATAGAGAAAAACATTTTTTACTATTCTGTATTTGAAAATATTTTACTCTCCTGGATTTACTACACTCACGGTTGTAAGAAGACCATGGTTACGTATCATTATTGAACGTGATGGCTGCAAGAGAACTTAGGTGAGCTATGCGGCTTTATATTTTCCCGGTATCTTGTTTTAGAACGATCTTGATGTTTCTGTGATGAGTCTATATTGAAACTAAATTAAATTCCAAGTGTTTATTGTCATATGCACAGTAAAGAACCCCGTTTCCCTGCGCAATAAAATTCTTACTTTGCTGTCCACACAGTTGCCAGCAAAATTGAACAAAACAGGGATCACAAAAGCATAAGTTTAAGTCAGGGGTGTCTAACCCATTTTAATTCAGGTGCCACATGGTAGGAAAAACATTCTTACGGGGGTTGAACTTATAGAAAAGAGAGAAAGAGAGAAAGACAGAGTGGGACAGAGATAAACAGAGAAAATGAGAGTGAAAGAAAGAGTGAGACAATGACAGAGAGAGAGAAAGAGAGAGAGAGAGAGAGAGAGAGAGAGAGAGAGAGAAAGAGACAGAGAAAGAGAGAGGGGAGAGAAGACAGAGATGGAAAGGGAAAATGAAAGAGTGAGAGAAAACAGAGAGAAAGTAAGAGCAAAAGAAAGAGAGAGAGAGAGTAAAATAAATAGAGGGAGAGAAATAAAGGAAGAAAGTGAGAAATATAGAAAAGGAGATAAAAGGAGAGAAATAAATAAATGGAAAGTAGGAGCCTTCACTCTGAAAACGCTGGTCTACTCGTGAGCCCAAGAGCCAAGAAGAGATCCACAGGTTCGAGAGCGTTCTCCGGTGCTGTGGAACGCTCTTCCCCCTGAGATTCGATCTGCAACCTCAGTGGAAATGTTCATATCTAAGCTTAAAACACACTTCTACTCCATAGCATATAAATAACCTATATTTTATGTTGATAATATGTGTGTTATTTGCCCTCATGTAGGTTTTAGATGAGGGGATGGTTTCATAATGGTCTGTAGTTTGCAATAGTCTCTGATCTGTGCAGCCCTTTGAGACTCTTTGTGATTAAGGGCGTCACAAATGAACATGAACAAAAGAGAAAAAGTGATTGTGCCGACTGTGTTGTATGGTGCGGAGACTTGGAGCTTGAACGCAGATTTGAGAAGGAAATTAAATGTTTTTGAAATGAAGTGTTTGAGGAGTATGTTAGGAGTGACAAGATTGGATGGATTGAGAAATGAAATTGTGAAAGACAGAACTGGAGTAGTCGTGGAACTGAACAAGCGTGTTGATTAGAGAGTACTCGGTTGGTTTGGACACATGGAGAGGATGGATGAGGAGGATCTACAGAGCAGAAGTCAATGGAAGGAGACCAAGAGGAAGGCCGCCATTGACGTGGATGGATGGTGTTATGAGTGCACTGCAGGAAAGAGGTCTAAATATAATGAAAGCTCGAGCTCTTGTTGGTGATAAAAAATGAGTGGAGAGGTGTTGTGAAAGGATAGTGGGATGTTTAGACACGTTCTAAGGGATGGGCAGGGCACCTGTATGATGCGACAGGGGTAAACCAGTGAAAGCTGCCGGGCCCTGCTGTTGTTTTTGTATGTGTTTGCCTTGCTGTCGCCCAACCCCTCGGGGGATATGACCAGATAGATAAATAGATAGATAGGAACAAAATAGAAAAAGTAAGAAAGGGATAGAAAAAAGTACAAGAAAGATGGAGACAGAGAGGGGGGAGAGACAGAGAGAGAGAGAGAGAGAGAAAAAAGAGAAAGAGACAGAGAAAAATAAAAACAGAGAGAAGAGAAGAGGGAAAAAGCAATTGCACCTAATACCAACTGTTTTTACGGAGGCATATTTCTCTTTCACTCGACAACCACCACAACAATGACGTCATCTCGAAGGAACGAGATCTCGTTTGCCGAGATCGGCGCGAGACCAAAACAACAATGGCGGATCTGCCTGACGAAAAGTTTGCGGTAAATCTTTGTTGAAAAAAAAAAGTAATCGGGTAATAATGACAATTTGGTGTCAAAAAAATTGCGTCCCGGGGACGCACGTTGATTTGACACAATGCGTCCCCAGCAAAAATGATGCATCTAGGACGCAGGGACGCGGGCAAACGAGAACACTGGACTAAACTGAATTTAAAATCAAGTGCTCCATAGAGGGACCTGGACCATTATTTTGCTTTCAAAACCAATGTAATGAAACAAATTGATTGAAAAACAAATGTAAAAAGTAAAATAACATGTAGATGTCTGAGTGTTTTTTTTTATTCATAAATGCAAATGAGAAAAATGGAAAGGTCTCCAGGCCAAATGTTTTTACCTAATGTGATCCACGGCTCCAAAAGATTGCCCATCCCTGACTTAGATCAATGTAGAGACTGTACAATGACCAGACAAGGGTATACTGTAGTGACAAATAAATAAGACGAGAAGTAAATGAGTACAGAGGCAGTTCTACTAACTAATGTCTCTACATAGGAAAGTTTCCGGTTATGAAGAACCTGAACAGGAAAATATTGCCTCTAGTTGTCACAATCACCCGGATCTGGAACACCTGTGCTCAGGATTTGGCGCCAACAGCCAGGACAGCTGATTGGCGCACCCTGTCCATTTAAATCCTCAGCTTCCGGAAACAAGCTGTCTGATAGTACTATGCTACCTGTTGCCATCTGCTCAGAAAGCCCGTACATCCGACTTTTTACCTGCCTCCTGTTTTTCTACTTGATCTACGTTGCCGACCCGTTTCCGAATTTGCCTACGACCTGCCCTGCCCGTCTGATTCCTGATCACATTTCCGAACACGACGACGCCTTTCTTCTCCAGCCCCGACCAGCAACACCAAGCTTCGTCAATCCGTCAAACAACGGATCAAAGAATCACGCCTTGTCATTCCTTCCTTCCAATAAAAACCAAGAAACGAGTGCAAGTGATCTCAGTTTTCCTTCCGTCCCGCCTGACACTAGTTACATAGGGGTTTTAGCATACAACATAAGAAATACAGTACAGTATGCGCTGCTATTAGCCTCTACCAGAGTTTACCGAAGGTAAAAAAAAACTGGCTGTCGTTTAGAATCTGCCTGGCAACCCAGTGCACATGCATGCCCACAGCATGCTGTTCGTGTCACTGTCACGGTTCAGAGTTCAAAGACGAGGAGGAGGAGCGTCCCAGCAAGGTAGCGGGGAGGAGGACGCAGCCATCATTCAATCACTCCAAATCAGGGTTGGGTAGGGTTACTTTAACTGGATTACTTTCAATTACTTTTGGATTACTCCAACACCAAATATGCTAATAAAAGACAAAATAAACTAAATATGAATAAAATGACTAAATTGTGTGCAGGCTTGGGGAGTAACGGAATACATGGAACGGCAAAAATGATGTTGGCAAGCTGTTTGGATTTATTTTCATTTTGTTTCTGTCGCATTTTATGTTAGTTTTGCCGGAGATCAAAGAGATCAAAGCCAGGAGAGAAAGCTTACCACGAGTTGTGAGTCATCATTTTATTCATCAACTTCAACTTCAAAAAAGTGTATATTTCCAAAGGTAAGGGTGGGAAAAATATATATCCACTATTGTCCGCCGCGTCCACAAACAGGTCTCACCTTTACCCCACTTCCTGTCACCCTGCGTTTGTTTCGCCCCTTATTTTTTATTCGCCCATGCAAAACATATCAGAATAAGTGTCTCTGGTACCTTGAGTGTGAGAATGAGATATGATCTATTGCTTTTTCTTATGTCATCTACATCCAGGGTTGGGTAGGGTTACTTGAACTTGATTACTTTCAATTACTTTTGGATTACTCCAATACCAAGTATGCTAATAAAAGACAAAAGAAACTAAATATGAATAAAACGACTCAATTTTGTGCAGGCTTGGGGAGTAACGGAACACATGGAACGGCAAAAATGATGTTGGCAAGCTGTTTGGATTTATTTTCATTTTGTTTCTGTCGCATTTTATGTTAGTTTTGCCAGAGATCAAAGAGATCAAAGCCAGGAGAGAAAGCTTACCACGTGTTGTGAGTCATCATTTTATTCATATTTAGTTTCTTTTGTCTTTTATTAGCATATTTGGTATTGGAGTAATCCAAAAGTAATTGAAAGTAATCCAGTTAAAGTAACCCTACCCAACCAAGCTCCAAATTAAAGTAATTCTAGCAAAATTTCATGAAGTCTTGTAATTTGTGAAATGGATCACTCGGAAAAGTCGGGCTACGTCTGCCTTGCATATATCCGACTGATTTTTAAAGATGGCGAAAGTTGCTCAGGTTAGTGTCCTGGCTTCCGTGGCGCCCCTACGGCATAAATCTGGACTAAAAAGACACACGCCTTGGTTGACTCTCCTCTTTATTCTCTTTACTGCAGGTCCTCCCAGCCACATTGCCAAATGGTCAAATTTTCTGACGACACAGTCCTCCTATCTCTGCTGTCAAGTCAAACAAACCATCAAAGTTCAGATCTACAGGAGTTTGTAGAATGTTTTAGGAGCTCATCTCTCGAGTTGAACGTTGACAAAACCAAGGAGATAATAATAACCTTCTCCCCCAACCAGAGGAAGCTGGCTGAGACAGTCACCACCAAGATCCAAGTAGTGGAGATTGTGGATGTGTACAAATACCTGGGCACCACATTTGACAGCGTGCTGAGGTTCTCTTGGAATTTTGAAGAGATCCTCAAGAAATGCCAACAAAGACATTATCTCCCAAGGAAACTAAAATCTTTCGGGGTCAGTAGTAACATCTTCACCACCTTCTACTACTCCTTCATTGAGAGTGTGATCACCTTCTCTTTCATTTCCAGGTTCCTCTCCATCAGTATACAGAATAGAAACTGCCTGTAAAGGTCTGCTGCAAAATAATAGCCTCAAAGAGCTCTCACAACTCTGTGTGAGCAGCAAACCACCAAATCAGCCTGCAGAATCCTTCAGAACCCGACACACATCCTGTCCCCGGAGTTTGATTGGCTGCCATCAAGACGCAGACTTCGCCGACCCGGCAGCAGGACTCAAAGGAGGAAGATTTCATCCCCAGGGCTGTTCATTTTCTTCATGCTGAGGTTTTGAGTTTTCCCTTGTCCTCATGTAGGTTTTAGATCAGGGGAATGTGTTAAAATAGTCTGTAGTCTGTAATAGTCTGTGCAGCCATTTGAGACTCCTTGTGATTAAGGGCTATACAAATAAACATGACTTGACTTGACTTGACATCATTGGATCAGTTTTTCAACACACTCGAGGCAAAAAGGTGAATGGATTTTTTTAATTTCCTTTATTCTTTAAATTTAAAAAGCCTCTCTTCTTACAAAGTTTTCAGGTTACAGAGCTACTCCCAGAACATATTAAATTCATAAGTAGAGCTACCACTGTACATTCGAACATATGAATTATTATTATGTGCAATAAGTAACTCATCAGATTGGAATATTGATGTAATGATTTTAAAAAATATATAAAAACGATATCTTGAATACTTACACAAGTATGACTATATGCATTAACCAGGGTTGGGTCAGGTTACTTTAACTTGATTACTTTAAATTACTTTTGGATTACTCCAATACCAAATATGCTAATAAAAGACAAAATAAACTAAATATGAATAAAATGACTACATTTTGTGCAGGCTTGGGGAGTAACGGAACACATGGAACGGCAAAAATGATGTTGGCAAGCTGCTTGGATTCATTTCATTTTGTTTCTGTCGCATTTTATGTTAGTTTTGCCGGAGATCAAAGAGATCAAAGCCAGAAGAGAAAACTTACCACGTCTTGTGAGTCATAATTATATTTCTTTGTTACAGTCATCTTGCGCTTATAGTAGAGTGCCTAAAACACCACACAACAGAACAGGCAATTAGGATTAATTATAATTATTTGGAGTGAGCAAGCGAGCAAAGGGAAATAATTCTAAGGATTAACATGTCGGCTTTTAAAGACTTAAGTAGAGACGCAATACAGGACTGTAAATTGTCTTCGTGTCAGTCTACTGATTGACAGCTAATCAGTCCTGGCCGTCCCCTGGGAACCGCTCCAGCAAATAAATGAATGATCTGAGATATTTTTTTCTAATGAATTAGCCATCCAATCCCGTTACTTGCCGCATAGGTGCCGAAGCAGCGGATATCCCAGTGTGCATTGCGGCTCACTACGGCAGCCGTAGCGTTACCGGCAGTGGGATTATGAAGGCTTTGAGGACGCCCGGTTTGATCGACGGCCAGGGTTGGGTAGGGTTACTTTAACTGGATTACTTTCAATTACTTTTAATTTACTCCAATACCAAATATGCCAATAAAAGACAAAATAAACTAAATATGAATAAAATGATGGCTCACAACACGTGGTAAGCTTTCTCTCCTGGCTTTGATCTCTTTGATCTCTGGCAAAACTAACATAAAATGCGACAGAAACAAAATGAAAATAAATCCAAACAGCTTGCCAACATCATTTTTGCTGTTCCATGTATTCCGTTACTCCCCAAGCCTGTACAAAATGTAGTAATTTTATTCATATTTAGTTTCTTTTGTCTTTTATTAGCATATTTGGTATTGGAGTAATCCAAAAGTAATTGAAAGTAATCCAGTTAAAGTAACCCTACCCAACCCTGTTTATGCAATCCAGTTTTTTTGTCACGCTGGTAACACGCATCACAGAACATAAAGCCTCCATTATCATCCTCCTCATAGCGTAACCAGGAATATAATTGAGTCAATTTTGGCAGAAAACTCCTTTTCTTGCTAGGAGTATTCTTTTGTTTATTTTCTTTCGTCGAATCGTTCGCTTCAGCACATGTGCTTTCCTTGCCGGAATTATTGCCGTTGTTATCACTCTCTGCATTATGTTTCGACTTATTACTGACACTGATAAATGACCAATTTTGTGTTGATTTTTACCTAATACTGTTTTTTCGGAGGCATACTTAACCTTCACTCGACGACAAGCACCACAACAATGACCAAACAAACAAACAACGAAATCTCGTTTGCCGAGATCGACGTGCAGACGAAATCTCGAACCGCGAGACAAAAACAACAATGGCGGATCTGCCTGACAAAAAGTTTGGAGTGCGATAAATCTTTGTTAAAAAAAAAAGTAATCGGGTAATAATGTCAATTTTGTGTTCCGGGGACGTACGTTGATTCGACACTATGCGTCCCCAGCAAAAATGATGCGTCTAGGACGCGGGGCAAACGAGAACACTGCCCACTGCTGCTCATCTGCACCTAATGAAGATGAGGCCGTGCATGGGCGAGTTAAGATGCTAATAGCCAGTAAGAAGGATCTAATTCTAATTCAGTGTGAGACCCCCACAGTTTGACTAAAGGGAGCTTTTTACACCACCGCATCCAGACAAAGCCTGTTAAAAATACCATCCGCCCCTTCTGTGACTTTCACTGCTTGGGGATAACGACAGGGAGATAATGATGCTCCTTCAGGAGAGAAAAGTGGGTCAGAATCAAGATATTGTGTCCTGTGATATGTCTTTAAAAGTGAAATAGACATAGTTTGAAGCTTAAACAGTGACAGGCAGTTGGGGAACTCAATCAGGCTGTGTGCATCTTGTATATAGACGATAAAATATGCTCCCTAAAACACCGTTACAGCTATTAAGGGTTGAATTGGAGTCTTTTGGGAGGCCGGGAAATGATTCATTGGTTTTCAGTTATTTCGTATCGCTCGATATACAAGCAATTTAAGATATGAGCAAAATTTGAGAACAAATATAATCTTGTATGTAGAGGTGTCAAGTCAAGTCAAATTTATTTATATAGCCCTTAATCACAAAAATGTCTCAAAGGACTGCACAGGATTACAATGACACGATGACCTGATCTTAAACCGACATGCGGGCAAGGAACAACTCAAAACCTCAGCGTGAGGAAAAAGAGAAACCTTGAGAAGGGACCCCACAAGTGGCATCCCCCCTTAAGGACGACCAGGGTGAATTACATTTAGTATTACAGTACACAAACATAGTAAACACTAGGTAATATGTTGAAAATTTGTCCGGAAAGTGCATGACAGCAGCGATGCCCCAGCCTGTAAACTAGTCCAGAAAGTCTATGACGGCCACGACGCATTTTCCCATCTCTGCCAGCTGGTCCATGCAGGCGTTCACATGCTTCAGGTCAAACGCTGGTCCGCTAACTCATCTCAAATCGTCCTTCTCCTTCGTATCACCACTAGGCAGGCAGTCGGAAAAAGACAGGACAATACAGAATATGAGGTGGGCATCAATCATAAGCTTTGAAATAGAAGTGTGTCTTAAGCCTCGATTTAAAAACTTCCATTGAGGTTGCAGATCTTATCTCCGGAGGCAGGGCATTCCATAGCACCGGGGCCCGGATGGAGAACGCTCTCAAGCCTGCAGACTTTTTGGCTCTCGGAGTCACAAGTAGACCGGCATTTTCCGAGTGCAGACTCCGTGCAGGAACATATCACTGTATATATTTTAGGTCTATGTTTTTCCTGACTAATGAAATGGTCCTTTATTCAATTTCGAAAGTCTATTTATGGAATGACGTTGATCATGCTTTGCCCCTTCCAATTGTGTTATCCTTGTAAGCCATCACAGTATATACTCTTGTCACTTGTTATGAACAGGTTACAGTAATCCCATCCTATATCGCGGTTTACTTTTCAGTGTTTAGCTACTTCGTGGATTTTGGTGTTCCGCATTCTGATTGGCTAACAGTCAGTCACTGCCACCGTTTACCAGTGCTTTGCTGAAACTCTTCACTTTGACATTCAGAGCACTGGGCATAAATCACATTGCGTCAACACCCGCCGCGGCTATCCTTGACAGTTGTTTGAAGAGTCAGATACCTATGGTCGGCACCTATTTTAAGCTAGCTAAGTATCGTCCAAGAGTGCACCGGATTTTGCCTAATGCAGGCTCCCCGCAAAGAATAGAGTTCACTGTAGTGTATACAGTGGAACCTCGGTTTTCGAAGGCCTCTCAGTTCGAACAAATCGGTGTCCGACCAAAAATTTCGAGAAATTCTTGCTTCGCTATTCGGTCAAAAAAATCGGAGTTCGAACGCCTATAATGCGTGAGTGCGTACGCTAGGATGCGATGTTGAGCAGTGTACGGGTGTAGATCGCTCTTTTCGTGACCAACTGTTATCGCGGAAGTGCTTCGTTTTGCTTTCAATTTTAATATAGGTGTACGAAGTGTTTTAGCCCCTAATTATGCCTCCGAAGAAAGTCAGTGCAAGCAGCAAAGTTGCTACAGGTGAAAAAAGACAAGTAGTGCGTACAACTATTGCATTTAAGAAAGAAATGATAGCACCACCGTCCACCTGCGCCTTCTGCTGACCACCACAAAGGTAAGAAATCGTATTCATAATTCTTTTCTTTATCCTTTTTTTTATTTTTACACGTTCATGTTAGCGTAATCTTTCGTACGGAAGATTACGATAACGCGAACGTACGATTAGCCTGGGTTAGCATTATGTTTACGTCGAACGTTCATGGTAAACATTCAGGGTGTTGGAACGGATTAAAACGATTTACACTATTTTTAATGGGAAAAATGATTTCGGTGATCGAACAAATCGGTTTTCGAACAGGGTTCTGGAACGGATTATGGTCGAGAACCGAGGTTCCACTGTATTTGTCCAAAAACCCAAATTACACCATATCTTGCATGTAAACAGACCCAAAGTAATTTTAGATTCTACAAGAGTGAAAGAAAAAATATTTGGGAGCTTTGGGTTTAAATGCAGATTCCAATTAAATTCCCATACTATCAGGCCTTATTCAACTACTTGCCGAAGCTACGCTGGAGTACGCTAGCTAGGTCGCTTGCCTCTTAATTGAAAACAACATTGCAATAACCCGCCTCTGTTTTCGTAGGAAGAAGCGTCTTGTCAACGTGCAAGGAAATAAGCAGCAAAGCTGAATTAATTCAGGGAAAATGAGGACAGGATTGTATTTATTTGATTTTTTTTATAACAGCCGTGTGTATTTGTGTTCATTTCTGTCACGTGTGTCAAGAAATTGTGCATTTCTTTTAAGCTCATTAACACACAACAATATTTCCTTGGTTGTCCTTGGAACACCCCAGTTGATCTCTTTTTCTGAAGTGACGCATCTGATGGGCTATTGATATCCAGGGTTGGGTCGGGTTACTTTAACTGGATTACTTTCAATTACTTTTGGATTACTCCAATACCAAATATGCTAATAAAATACAAAAGAAACTAAATATGTGTCACAATCACATGTATTGGGAACACCTGTACTCAGGTTTTGGCGCCAACAGCCAGGACAGCTGATTGGCGCACCCTGTACATTTAAATCCCCAGCTTCCGGTAACACTTTGTCCGATTGTACTCATGCTACCTGTTGCCTTCAGCTCAGTAAGCCCGTACCTCTGATTCTTTGCCTGCTCCCTGTTTTCTTCTGATTGATCTCCGTTGCCGACCCGTTTTTGTAAATCTGCCCTGCCCGTCTGACTCCTGAACTATTTTCCGAACACTACGATTACGCCTGTCCGCGACCATTCCCGCCAAGCCTTCACCCGCCTGTCAAGTTCCGTCAATCCGCCAACCAACGGATCGAAGAATCCCACCTTGTCATTTCCTTCATTTCAATACAACCAAGAAACGAACGCAAGTGATCTCAGTCTTCCTTTCGTACTGTCTGACAATATGAATAAAATGACTAGATTTTGTACTGCTTGGGGAGTAACGGAATACATGGAACGGCAAAAATGATGTTGGCAAGCTGTTTGGATTTATTTTCATTTAGTTTCTGTGGCATTTTATGTTCGTTTTGCCGGAGATCAAAGAGATCAAAGCCAGGAGAGAAAGCTTACCACGTGTTGTGAGTCATCATTTTATTCATATTTAGCTTCTTTTGTATTTTATTAGCATATTTGTTATTGGAGTAATCCAAAAGTAATTGAAAGTAATCAAGTTAAAGTAACCCTACCCAGCCCCTATATATGACTGTGTTGCATCGGTTTTGCGTACACTACAATGGAAAGTAACAGAGATGACTAATATGGCCCCCCCCTTAGCCAGATGTACTTATGGAAAGAGCCATAACTGAAGACAAAAATAGAAAGGGGAAAATGAAAGGGAGAGAGAAAACAGAGAGAAAGTGAGAACAAAAGAAAGAGAGAGAGAGTAAAATAGATAGAGGGAGAGAAAGAAAGGAAGAAAATGAGAAATATAGGAATGGGCGGATCTCTACGCGCATAGCACACTGTTTTGAACACATTCGTATCCTTCTCATTTGCCAGATTTTGTTACATTTTTACAAAAGAACTCTGCTCGCACCATGTTCTAAAACCATTATTTACGGCAAAAACGACAGTCAAACTGAGCCTCAACTAAATGTGCTGGAGAATTAGCTTTTGTGTGGAGAGCGGGTTTTTGCCACACGTTCCTGACCCTAGCCATAGCATGAGAGTCCAAGCAGTCTTTTTTAGCTTCTTTTGTATTTTATTAGCATATTTGGTATTGGAGTAATGCAAAAGTAATTGAAAATAATCAAGTTAAAGTAACCCTACCCAACCCTGTTGATATCCAAACAATGTGTCTTTTTTCACAATCCCGCACTCCATTTTCCTGAAACAGGACGACTCCTTAGCGAGTGACACACATTTGAATAACGGCAGTAAAGAATCTCGATAACCTCCGTAGAAGCGAACGTGACTCAGTTGAATGTGGGGCATTTTTCTATTAATAGCGCACATACACCTATGTTATATGTCAAGAACGTGTGCGCGTTTGTGTGGTGGGGCGGAAAACGCGAACAAACACATTGCATATTCTTGTTTATGTAATACAGAGTAACCTCGGGCGCTCCGGTAGTTATTGGAACCAAGGATTACAATGAAATTTGCATTCTGAGTAAAGGCCTTCAAAAACATCGAGCAGGACATTTAAAGGGAGGAAATACAGTGGAACCTCGGTTTTCGAACGCCTCTCATTTCGAACAAATCGGAGTCCGACCAAAAATTCAGAGAAATTCTTGCTTCGCTGTTCGGTCAAAAAATCGGAGTTCGAACGCCGGTAATGCGTGAGTGCGTACGCTAGGGTGCGATGCTGAGCGGCGTACGGGTGTTTTAGCCCCTAATTATGCCTCCGAAGAAAGCCAGTGCAAGCAGCAAAGTTGCTACAGGTGAAAAAAGAAAAGTAGTGCGTACAACTATTGCATTTAAGAAAGAAATAATAGCAAAATATGAAGGAGGTGTGCGAGTGTTTGATCTTGCAAGGGAATACAGCATGGCTAAATCTACGATCAGTACGATACTAAAGAAAAAGGAGCCTGTGAAATCTAGTGATGTGGCTAAGGGAGTGAGTGCTATAAGCAAGCCAAAGAGAAAAGAGAAATAATGAGAGAGGGGGAAGGAAAGAGAGAAAAGGAAGGAAAATCAGAAGAAAAATAGAAAGAGAAAAGGAGAGAAAAGAGAAGGAGAGAAAGAGAGAGGAGGAACAAAGTAAGAAGGAGGTGTGCGAGTGTCTGATCTTCCTGGGGAATACTCCACCGTCCACCTGCGCCTTCTGCTGACCTCCACAAAAGTAAGAAGTCCTATCCATAATTCTGTTCTTTATCCTTTTTTTGTAAACGTTCATGTTAGCGTAATCTTTCGTACGGAAGATTACGATAACGCGAACGTACGATTAGCCTGGGTTAGCTTTATGTTGGTGTTGGAACGGAGCCCAACTTTCAGGGTGTTGGAACGGAGCCCCCTTTCCAATAAACCGCTCACCACTTGTTGTGGAGACCCGGGTTCTAAGTGACTTGTAAACGACCTGATTTTTTAATTTTTACACGTTCATGTTAGCGTAATCTTTCGTACGGAAGATTACGATAACGCGAACGTACGATTAGCCTGGGTTAGCTTCATGTTTACGTTAAACATTTAAGGTAAACATTCAGGGTGTTGGAACGGATTAAAACGATTTACATTATTTTTAATGGGAAAAATGATTTCGGTGATCGAACAAATCGGTTTTCGAACAGGGTTCTGGAACGGATTATGGTCGAGAACCGAGGTTCCACTGTACATAAACGGCGGGTAACGATTTCTGAATTAAACGGACACAGTGTAATGTTTGATCACTAGATGTCACTGTATTTTGTCGTTTAACCAAAAGCGAATGCTACTTTGCAGGAATAAGATTACAAACTAAAGACTCGAACTGAGAAAATAGCATTATTTTTCTTCTGTTTTGTTTTTTGCCCAGCCATTCATAAGGTTTTTGCTTTTGGGGGGTACCCTAGGCAGCAAGATGGCCGACGATCATGTCGGCGAGGCTCATGTTATTTGAAATGATTGTCCAACATCTTGTCATGTCCTGCACGGTTGTCATGGCGCCCAGCTAGCCCCGCCCATTGACACTGGCTCACCTGCATTTCCTGATTACTCCCATGGGTATTTGGAACTGTCCTTTGCCAGATCGTTGTTTACCCTTGTTGAAAACTTGTTGATACCTGTTTATTCTTGTTTTTCTTGTTGGACTTTGTTGCACTCCGGTGTAACATTCTGAGAGATTCCTGCAAGTTCTGTTTGACTCTGAGAAATTCCTGGATTGTAATTTTGCCTGCATTTGAGCCAAATGCCTGCTTTGTTTTGTTTTTGGTCCGTTTGTGTGTTGGACAACTTTTCTTTCTCAATTAAAGTGACAGATCGTCTACGCAAATGAGTTCCTACTTCCTGCTTCCCGACCCGCTTCGTGACACATCTTGCTGCTATTCCCAAAAACCTTACAAAGCACTAGAAGAAAATTTGGTGCCATGATTACTTTGAGTCTCCCTAGTTTGTAATCTTTGTTGTGCTTTCTAGCACTTTTTTTCATAATACAGTGTTCCTTTATTGAATCAAGTTTTTTTTTTACTAAATAACATGCAATGCCCCTTAAGGAAATCCTGTTTTTCTTACTTATGTTGGCCAAGTTACAATCTTGAAGCATTTCAGTCGAAATATAAATCACAAAGATGGGTTATTCAATGAATTGTTTCTCTGTTTTGCAGTCTTTCCAAATTATCCTAAAAAATATACCTTACCTTCTCAATAAAAGCATTTATTGACTTGACGCCATTGAGCGCGAACTTATGTCAACTGAGGACACGGTGTGGACACTCTTATTGTGAAGGGGAGGGGGAGGCCCTGACACAATGCTTGGTCATGGTGAGTTACCGCTTCGCCCACTATATTTTTGTAAGTACGTTGAAATAATGTCAGAAAGAATAAAACATATCTGCTTAGATTCATTTTATGCTGTTTGTGGTCTTTCTTTCCAGGGAAAGGCCATTATCCAGTGATGATAGATTGAAGTCAGTCAATAAAGACCTGTCATTCCACTGACCTTCGACACTTCCTGGTATAAAGTCTGGAAAAAACGTACTTTCCATTTCCCACAAAACACACATAAGCAACGATGGAAATAGATTATCAGCAATCACAGCACTACCAACAATATTTTTATTACGCAGCATAAACTTAAAATGGAATAACATCCCTGCTAGCGTGACAAGGACGGCCTGTTTTCTTTCATTGTATCTCATATTATAGCGATCGCCACACAACAGTAAAAAGCAATAAACATACATTTCTGATAACTGTCAAGGCAGCCTCGATCGTGAGCTCTTTTTAGCATTTGCAACACTTTGGTGTTATGACTGGTATGTCGATGTATATGATTCAGAACACCAATGACTATAATTGGGTCAATACCCACTGCCGGACGCTGGTTTCCTCTCCACATGGTGTAATTAGGTCATTACAATAAATATTCTGCACCTCACATCTACAAGGATTAGTAACCTTCACATATTATTGCACCGACCTACATTTTTTACAAATCTTGCATACGATGTCCAAATTACAGTGGAACCTCGTTAGTTCGCGGATCCACTTTTGCGGGTTCAGAGCTTCGCGGGTCTAAAAAATATACCTTACCTTCTCAATAAAAGCATTTATTGACTTGACGCCATTGAGCGTGAACTTATGTCAACTGAGGACACGGTGTGGACACTCTTATTGTGAAGGGGAGGGGGAGGCCCTGACACAATGCTTAGTCATGGTGAGTTACCGCTTCGCACACCCCCCTTCCTTTAACTCCTCCCACCTCTCCCCCTTCTTATGTGGCGCTCAGTCTCTTCTGTCACATTTAATCTCAATTTTGACTTTATTATACCAAAAGCAAGCGGTTGTTTGTACTACCTAAACACGGCTAATTGTGTGTGGTTTCGTGTATTTGTTGTAAAAGCCGTTCGATGCCGCTAGCTAAAGTATGTTGTTATTGTCATAAGGTAGCTCTTTCACTTTCATTAAAATGAACACAGACCATTTTTAACTGTTGTTTCCCAAAACGCTTCACAAACACTCATCAAATATCACAAGCAACGAGATCTTGTTGGCCGAGATCGGCGTGCAGACGAAAACTCGAACCGCGAGACCAAAACAAGAATGGCGGATCTGCCTGATGAAAAGTTTGGAGTGCGGTAAATCTTTGTTAAGAAAAAAGGTAATCGGGTAACAATGACAATTTTGTGTCAAAAAAGTTGCGTCCCGGGGATGCACATTGATTGGACACTATGCGTCCCCAGCAAAAATGATGCGTCTAGGACGCGGGGATGCGGGCAAACGAAAACACTTGGGTAATTAGGTGCAGGTGGGTGCTGATTGGACACACCTGTGCCCAGTTCCGAACCCGGTCGGCGCCCCAGGGGAAGGTGGCGTACCAGATCCTAACAATATTGACCAAATAGAATGAGAGTTTATTATGAACACTTACCATGGAGGAAGTCCGCGGTTGCTAACAGGTGTATGCATCGATTTATCAATCTATCTATCTATCTATCTATCTATCTAT